>NC_073273.2:28372575-28675606 GCF_029289425.2 Pan paniscus | reverse complement strand
ATGGCACAATCTCAGCTCACAGTACACGTCAGCTTTCCATTGTATTGCACTCTATTCCATTTCATTCAATTCCATTCCATTCTAGTCCATTCCATTCCATTCCACTCCATTCCATTCCATTCCACTCTATTCATTCCATTCCATTCCATTCCATTCCATTCCATTCCATTCCATTCCATTCCATGCCATTCCACTCTGTTCCACTCTACTCCACTCCACTACACCGCATCCATTACATTGGATTCCATTCCACTCCATTCCACTCCTCTCCACTCTACTGAACTCCACTCCACTCCATTCCACTCGATCCCATTCAATTCCGCTCCATTCCCCTCTACTCCCCTCCACCCCACTCCACTCCACTTCAATCCATTTCATTTCATCCCATTCTATTTCTCTCCATTTCACTCCACTCCACTTCACTCCACTCCACTGCATTCCTGTCCACTGCATTCCATTCCATTTCACTGCATTCCATTCCATTCCTTTCCCTCGAGAGTATCTCACTCTGTCACCCAGCCTGGAGCACAGTGGCACAATCTCAAGTCCCATTTCATTTCAACATTCCATTCCATTCCATTTCACTGCATTCCATTCCATTCCTTTCCCTCGATAGTGTCTCACTCTGTCACCCAGCCTGGAGCACAGTGGCACAATCTCAAGTCCAATTTCATTTCAACATTCCATTCCATTCCATTCCATTCCATTCCATTCCACTCCACTCCAATCCAATCCATTCCACTCGACTCCACTCCTCTCCATTCTAGTCCACTCCACTTCTTTCCATTCCATCTAATTCCAATCCACTCCTTTCCACTCCACTCCACTCCCCTCCATCCCGTTCCATTCCACTCCATTCCATTCCATTCCTTTATTTTGACAGGATCTCACTCTCTCACCCAGGCTTGTGTGCAGTGGCACAATCTTAGCTCACATTTCGTTTCACCATTCCATTCTATTCTATTCCACGGCCCTTCCCTCCACTCCAATCAATTTTACTCCACTCCACTTCAAACCATTTCATTCCATTCCATTCAAATCCACTCCACTCCAGTCCACTCCATTCAACTACACTCCACTCCACTTCACTCCATCCCATTCCACTGCACTCCATTGCACTCCACTCCACTCCAGTCCCCTCTAATCCACTCCATTCCACTCCATTCCACTCCACTCCACTTCATTGACTCCACACAACACCACTCCATTCCACTCTACTCCCCTCTACTCCACTCCACTCCATTCCATTCCATTCCATTCCATTCCATTCCATTCCATTCCATTCCTTTCTTTCCACAGGATCTCACTATGTCAAAAAGGATGGAGTTCAGTGGTACAATCTCAGCTCACATTTTTTTCACCATTCCATTGCTTTCAATTTCATCCCATTCCATTCCACTCTATTTCACTCCACTCCACTCCACTCCTTTCCATTCCACTCCATCCTATTCCATTCAACTCCAATCCACTCCACTGCATTCCACTCCATTTCATTCCATTCCGTTGGATTTCACACCATTGCATTCCATTCCTTTCCTTAGACTGGATATCATGGTGTCACCCAGGCTGGAGTGTAGTGGCACAATCTCAGCTCGCATTACATGTCAACTTTTCATTGCATTGCATTCTATTCCATTGCATATCATTGCAATCCATTCCAGTGCATTCCATTCCATTCCTTTCCATTCCTTTTCATTCAATTCCACTCTTTTCCACTCCGTTCCACTCCACTCCACTCCATTCCACTACATTCCATTACATGTAATTCCATTGCACACCATTCCACTCCTCTCTACTCCACAACACTCCACTCCACTCCATTCCACTACATCCCATTCCATTCCACTCCATTCCACTGCAATCCACAGCAACCCACTCCACTCCACTTCATTCCATTTCATCCCATTCCATTGCATTCCCTTCCATTCCACTCCTTTCTTTCGACAGGATCTCTCTCTGTCACACAGGCTGTAGCGTAGTGGCATAATATCAACACACATTTCTTTTCAACATTCCATTCCATTCCATTCCATTCCATTCCACTCAACTCCACTCCAATCCAGTCCACTCCCCTCCAATCCAATCCATTCCACTCCACTCCATTCCATTTCACTCCACTCAACTCTATTCATTCCACTCCACTCCATTCCAATCCAATCAATTCCACTCCACTCCATCCCACTCTACTCCACTCCACTCCATTCCATTTCACTCCACTCAACTCTATTCATTCCACTCCACTCCATTCCAATCCAATCAATTCCACTCCACTCCATCCCACTCTACTCCACTCCACTCCAATCCATTCCACTCCTCTCCATCCCACTCCACTCCACTCCACTCCATTCCACTCCATTCCACTCTATTCCAGTCCACTCCACTGTTTCACTCCACTCCATTCCAATCTACTCCACTCCAGTCCACTTCACTCCATTCCATTCCACTCCACTCCATTCCACTTCGCTCCAATCCACTCCACTCCACTCCATTCCAATCCATTCCATTGCATTCCATTACATTCCACTCCATTCCATTCCATTCCATTCCAGTCCATTCCATTCCTTGCTTTCCATGGGATCTCTCTCTGTCACAAAGGCTGGAATGCAGTGACACAATCTCAGCTCACATTTCTTTACACCATAACATTGCATTCCTTTCCATCCCTTTCCATTCCACTCTATTTCATTCCACTCCACTCGACTCCATTCTATTACATTCCATTTCACTCCATTTAATTTCATTCCCTTCTTTTGACAGGATATCACTGTGTCACCCAGGCTGGAATGCAGTGACAAAATCTCAGCTGACATTACATGTCAACTTTCCATTGCATTTCATTGCTTCCATTGCATTCCATTGCATTCCTTTCCATTCCATTCCATTCCTTTGCACTCCATTCCACTTCACTCAACTCCACTCCACTACATTCCATTGTATATTATTCCATTACACTCCATTCCACTCCTCTCTACTCCACTGCACTTCACTCCACTCCAATCCACTCCATCCCATTTCACTCCTCTCCATTGACCTACTCTCCAGTCCACCCCACTCCACTCCACTTCATTCTGTTCGATTCAATCCCATTCCATTCCACTACATTCCACTCCACTCCCCATCACTCCACTCCACTCCACTCCAATCCACTCCATTCCATTACATTCAACTACATTCCATTCCATTCCTTTCTTTCAAGAGTATCTAACTCTGTCATCCAGGCTGGAACGTAATGGCACAATCACAGCTCACATTTTATTTCACTATTCCATTCCATTCCATTCCACTCCATTCCATTCCACTAAATTCCCTTCCATTTATTTCCCTTTACAGTGCCTCACTCTGTCAACCAACCTGGAGCGCAGTGGCAAATCTCAGGTCCCATTTCATTTCACCATTCCATTGCATTCCATTCCACTCCACTCCTCCACTCCACTCCAATCCATTCCACTCCACTCCACTCCTCTCCATTCTAGTCCACTCCACTTCTTCCATTCCAACTCATTCCAATCCACTCCTTTCCACTCCACTCCACTCCCCTCCATCCCATTTCATTCCCCTCCATTCCATTCCATTCCTTTATTTTGACAGGATCTCACTCTGTCACACAGGCTTGTGTGCAGTGGCACAATCTTAGCTCACATTTCATTTCACCATTCCATTCCATTCCATTCAATGGCATTTCGCTTCACTCCAATCAATTTTACTCCACTCCACTCCACTCCAAACAATTCCAGTCCATTCCATTCCAATCCACTCCACTCCACTCAACTACAGGCTGCTCCATTCAACTCCACTCCACTACACTTCACTCCATCCCATTCCTCTCCACTCCATTCCCTCCACTCCACTCCAGTCCCCTCTACTCCACTCCACTCCATTCTGTTCCACTCCACTCCACTCCACTTCATTCAACTCCACTCCACTGCACTCCATTCCACTCTACACCCCTCTACTCCACTCCACTCCATTCCATTCCATTCCATTCCATTCCTTTCTTTCCAGAGGATCTCACTCTGTCATAAAGGATGGATTTCCGTGGTACAATCTCAGCTCACATTTCTATTCACTATTCCATTGTGTTCAATTCCATTCCATTCCATTCCACTCTATTTCCCTCCACTCCGCTCCACTTCACTCCATTCCATTCCACTCCGTCCAATTACATTAGACTCCAATCCACTCCACTCCATTCCACTCCGTTACATTGCATTCCATTCCACTTCACACCATTGCATTCCATTCCTTTCTTTCAATCGGATATCACGGTGTCACCAAGGCTGGAATGCAGTGGCTCAATCTCAGCTCGCATTACCTGTCAACTTTCCATTGCATTGCATTCTATTCCATTGCATTCCAGTGCATTCCATTCCAGTGCATTCCATTCCATTCCATTCCAGTGCAATCCATTCCATTCCTTTTCATTCAATTCCATTTGTTTCCACTCCGTTCCACTCCACTCCAATCCACTCCACTCCATTATATTCCATTGCATGTGATTCCCTTCCACTCCATTCCACTCCTCTCCACTCCACAGCACTCAACTACACTCCATTCCACTACATCCCTTTCCATTTCATTGCATTCCACTGCAATCCCCGCTACCCCTCTCCACTCCACTTCATTCCATTTCATCCCATTCTATTCCAATCCCTTCCATTCCGCTCCTATCTTTCGACAGGATCTCTCTCTGTCACACAGGCTGTAGCATAGTGGCACAATCTCAACACACATTTCTTTTCACCATTCCATTCCATTCAATTTCATTCTGTTACATTACATTTCATTACATTCCACTCCACTCCAGTCCACTCCCCTCCACTCCACACAACTCCAATCCACTCCACTCCACTCTATTCCACTCCACTCCATTCCATTCAATTCCATTCCATTCCGTTTCACTCCATTGCATTCCATTCCTTTCTTTTGACAGGATATCACTGTGTCACAGAGGCTGGAGTGCAGTGGCTCAATCTCCACTCACATTACATGTCAACTTTCCATTGCATTGAATTCTATTCCATTGCATTCCATGCCATTCCATTTCATTCCTTTCCATTCACTTCCATTCCATTCCACTCCGTTACACTCCATTGCACTCCACTCCACTACATTCCATTACGTCTGAATTCATTCCACTTCATTCCACACCTCTCCCCTCCACTGCACTCCACACCAATCCATTCCACTTCATCCCATAACATTCTGCTACATTCCACTGCACTCCACTCCACCCCACTCCACTCAACTTCATTTCAGTCAATTCCATGCAATTCCATTCTTCTCTATTTCACTCCATTCCACTCCTCTCCATTCCACTCCATTCCTTTCCCCTCCACTCCATTCCACTCCACTCCACTCCATTCCAACCCACTCCATTCCACTCCACTCCACTCCAACCCACTCCATTCCACTACACTCCATTTCTCTCCACTCCACTCCCTTCCAGTCCCTTCCAATCCCTTCCACTCCACTCCACTTCAGTCCACTCCACTCAATTGCAATCCACTCCACTCCATTGCACTCCATCCCACTTCACTCCTCTCTACTCCACTGCATTCCACTCCACTACACTCCAATCCACTCCGTTCTACTCCCCTCCATTCCACTCCACTGCATTTCACTTCACTCCATTCCACTCCACTCTACTCCACTCCACTCCACTCCATTCCATTCCATTCCACTCCATTCGATTCCATTCCTTTCTTTCCACAGGATCTCTCTCTGTCACTATGTCTGGAGTGCAGTGGAACAAACCCAACTCACATTTCTTTACACCGTTCCATTGCATTCCATTCCATCCCATTCCATTCCACTCTATTTCATTCCACGGCACTCCACTCCACTCTATCCCATTTCACTCCATCCCATTCCATTCGACTCCATTCCACTTCATTCCACTCAACTCCACTTCATTCCATTCCATTCCATTCCATTCCATCCATTCCATTCCAGTTCACTCCATTGCTTTCCTTTCCTTTCTTTCGACAGGATATCACTGTGTCACCCAGGCTGCTTTGCAGTGGCACAATCTCAGCTCACATTACCTGCCAACTTTCTATTTCATTGTATTCTATTCAATTACATTCCATTGCATTCCATTCCGTTCCGTTCCATTCCATTCCATCTCATTCAAATCCATTCCATTCCACTCCGTTCCACTACACTCCACTCCACTCCACTACATTTCATTACATCCGTTTCCATTCCATTCCATTCCACTCTTCTCTACTCCACTCCACTCCACTCCACTACATCCCACTCCATCCCATTCCATTCGCCTCCATTCCACTGCACTCCACTCAACCCCAATCCACTCTGCTTCATTCCATCCTATTCCGTTCCATTCCATTCCTCTCCGTACCCCTCCAATCCACTTCACTCCACTCCACTCCACTCCAGTCCACTCCATTTCATTTCATTGCATTCCATTCCATTCCACTCCATTCCATTCAGTTCATTTCTTTTGAGAGTATCTCAGTTTGTTACCAAGCCTAGAGCACAGTGGCACAATCTCAGCTCACATTTCATTTCACCATTCCATTCTGTTATATTCCATTCAATTCCATTCCATTCCACTCCGTTCCACTCCACTCCACTCTGCTCCACTACAATCCGTTACACTGAATTCCATTCCTTTCCATTCTACTACACTCCACTCCACTCCATTCCATTCCATCCCATTCCATTCTTCTCCATTCCACTGCACTTCACTCCACCCCAATCCACTCCACTTCATTCCTTTCCATTCCATCCCATTCCATTCCTCTCCATTACACTCCAATCAACTTCACTGCACTCCAAGCCATTCCAGTCCACTCCATTTCATTGCATTCCATTCCATTCCATTTGACTCCATTCCATTCCGTTCCTTTCATTTGAGGGTATCTCACTCTTTTACCAAGCCTAGAGCACAGTGGCACAATCTCAGCTCACATTTCATTTCACCATTCCATTCCATTCCACTCCATTCCACTGCACTCCACTCCAATACATTCCATTCCACTTTTTTCCAGTCCACTCCATTCCATTCCATTCCATCCCATCCCATTACATTCCACTCCTTTACACTCCGTTCCACTCCACTCCACTACACTCCACTCTAATCCGTTCCACTCCACTCAACTCCACTGCATTCCACTCAACTCCACTAAATTCCACTCCACTCCATTCCATTTCAATCCATTCCATTCCATTCCATTTCACTCCATTGCATTCCATTCGTTTATTTCAAAAGGATATCACTGTGTCACTCAGGTTTGAGTGTAGTGGCACAATCTCAGCTCACAATACATGTCAACTTTTCATTGCATTGCATTCTATTCCATTGCGTTCCATTCCATTCAATTAAATTCCATTCCATTCCATTGCGTTCCACTCCACTCGACTCCAATCCAGTACATTTCATTTCATCCAATTCCATTCCACTCCTCTCCACTCCACTGCACACCACTCTACTCCGTTCCGCTCCATCCAATTCCATTCCGCTCCATTCCACTGCACTCCACTCCATCGCACTCCACTCCAATTCATTCCATTCCATTCCATCCCACTCTATTCCTCTCCATTCCACTCTACTCCACTTCACTCCATTCCACTCCTCTACAGTCCACTCCATTCCATTCCATTCCATTGCATTCCGTTCTATTCCACTGCATTCCATTGCATTCCTTGCTTTCGTGAGTATTACATTCTGTCACCCAGCCTGGAGCACAGTGGAACAAACTCAGTTCACATTTCATTACTATTCCACTCCACTCCATCCCATTCCATTCTAATCCATTTCATTCCACTCCTTTCCACTTCACTAAAGTCCACTCCACTCCACTCCATTCCATTCTTCTCCATTTCATTCTTTTGACAGGATCTCACTCTGTCATCCAGGCTGGTTTGCAGTGGCAGAATCTCAGTTCACATTACATTTTACCATTCTTTTCCATTCCATTCCACTGTACTCCACTCCATGCCACTCAATTCCACTCCAATCCACTCCAATTCATTCCATTCCATTCCATTCCATTCCATTTCTTTCTTTTGACAGGATCTCCCTCTGTCATACAGGCTGTAGCGTAGTGGAACAATCTCAGCACACAATTCTTTTCACAATTCCATTCCATTTCATTTCTTTCTTTTGACAGGATCTCCCTCTGTCATACAGGCTGTAGCGTAGTGGCACAATCTCAGCACACATTTCTTTTCACAATTCCATTCCATTCTATTCCACTCCATTCCACTGCACTCACTACATCCCACTCCACCGCACTCCATTCCATTCCATTCTACTCCATTCAACTCCTTTCCTTTCTTTCCACAGGATCTCACTCAATCACAAAGGCTGGAGTGCAGTGGCACAATCTCAGCTCACATTTTTCACCATTCCATTGCATTCCATTCCATCCCATTACAATCCACTCTATTTCGCTCCACTCCGCTCCACTCCACTCCATTCCATTTCATTCCATCCCATCCCATTCGACCCCAGTCCACTCCACTCCACCCCACTCCATTCCATGCTACTCCACTCTACTCCATTCCATTCCTTTCCATTCCGTTTCATTTCACTCCATTGCATTCCATTCCTTTCTTTCGACGGGATATCACTGTGTCACCCAGTCTGGAATGCAGTGGCACAATTTCATCTCACATTACATTTCAACTTTCAATTGCATTGCATTCTATTCCATTGCATTGCATTTTATTCCATTCCATTCCATTCCATTCCATTCCATTCCATTCCACTCTGTTCCACTCCAATCCACTCCACTTCATACCATTACATGTGATTCCATTCCACTCCACTCCACTCAATTCCATTCCATTCCATTCCAATCCACTCCATTCCACTCCACTACATTCCACTCCACTCCATTCCACTCCTCACCACTCCAGTCCACTCCACTCCTTTCCACTGCATCCCGTTCTATTCCACTCCATTCCACTGCACTCTACTCCACCCCACTCCACTCCACTTCATTCCTTCCTATTCCGACCCCTTTCATTCCTCTCCATTCCCCTTTACTCCTCTTCACTGCACTCCAATTCACTCCATTCCATTCCGTTCCACTGCATTTCATCCATTCCTTTCTTTTGAGAGTATCTCACTCTGTCACACAGCCTGGAGCACAGTGGCACAATCTCAGCTCACATTTCATTTCACCATTCAATTCTATACCATTCCATTCCATTCCTTGCCACTACACTCCACTCCACTCCAATCCATTTCACTCCACTCCACTCCACTACATTCCAGTCCACTCCCCTCTTTTCTGTTCAATCCCATTCCATTCCATTCGTATCCACTCCACTCCACTCCACTCCACTCCATTCCATTCCATTCCACTCCATGCCATTCCATTCCATTCTTTTGACAGGATCTCACTCTTTCACTCAGGCTGTTGTGCAGTGGCATCATCTCAGCTCACTTTTCATTTCACCATTCCATTCCATTCTATTCTATTCCATTCCATTCCATTCCACTGCACTCCAATCCACTGCACTCCAATCCACTCCACTCAATTCCACTCCATTCCACTACAATCCATTCCATTCCATTCCATTCCAATCCCTTCAATTCCACTCATTTCTTTCGACAGGACCTCCCACTGTCACACAGGCTGTAGTGTAGACACATCAACCTATATTTCTTTTCACCATTCCATTCCGTTTCGTTCTGTTCCACTCCATTCTGTTCCATTCCATTCCACTCCACTCCACTCCACTGCACTCCATTCCACTCCAGTCCATTCCAATCAACCACTCCACTCCAATCCACTCCACTTCACTCCACTCCATCCCATTCCACTCCACTACATCCCATTCCACTCCACTCCATTCCACTCCACTCCACTCCAATCCATTCAATTTCACTCCATTGCACTCCCTTCCCTTCTTTGGACAGGATGTCACTGTGTGACCCAGGCTGGAGTACATTGGCACAATCTCAGCTCACATTATATGTCAATTTTCCATTGAATTGCGTTCTATTCCATTGCATTCCTTTCCTTTGCATTCCATTCCTTTCCATTCCATTCAATTTCTTTCCACTCCACTCTGTTCCATTCCACTCCACTCCACTCGAATCCACTGCATTACATTTCATCTTACTCCCTTCCAGTCCATTCCACTCCTCTCCACTCCACTGCACTCCACTCCAATATATTCCACTCCATCCTATTTAATACCGCTCATTCCACTGCACTCCGGTCCAACCCACTGCACTCTACTTCATTCCATTTCATTCCTTCCCATTCCTTTCCTCCCCATTCCACTCCACTCCACTTCACTCCACTCCACAACAGTCCACTTCACTCCATTTCACTCCATCCCATTCCATTCGACCCCACTCCACTCCACTCCACTCCATTCCACTCCATTCCATTCCATTCCATTCGATTTCACATCATCGCATTTCGTTCCTTTCTTTCGACGGGATATCACAGTATCACCCAGGCTGGAGTGCAGTGCACAATCTCAGCTCGCATTACATGTCATCTTTCTATTGCATTACATTATGTTCCGTTGCATTACATTCTATTCCATTCCATTCCATTCCATTCCATTCCATTCCATTCCATTCCATTCCTTTTCATTCAATTCCATTCCTTTCCACTCCATTCCAATTTAATCCACTCCACTCCACTACAATCCATTACATGTGATTCCATGCCACTCCATTCCACTGCCATCCACTCCAAAACACTCCACTACACTCCATTCCACTCCATCCCATTCCATTCCTCTCCATTCCACTTCATTCCCCTTCCACCCCGCTCCAATCTACATCATTCCATTTAATCGCATTCCATACCAATCCTTCCCATTCCACTCATTTCTTTCGACAGGATCTCTCTCTGACACACAAGCTGTAGCGTAGTGGCACAATCTCACCACATATTTCTTTTCACCGTTCCATTCCATTCCATTCCATTACAATCCATTAGAGTACATTCCACTCCACTCCACTCCAATCCAGTCCACTCTGCTCGACTTCACTGCACTCCACTCCACTCCACTCCATTCCATTTCATTCCACTCCACTCTACTCATTCCACTCCACTCCACTCCCCTCCAATCCATTCCACTCCCCTCCATTCCACTCCACTCCACTCCAATCCACTGCACTCTGTTTCACTACACTCCATTCCCATCCACTCCACTCCACTTCACTCCATTCCATTTCACTCCACTCCATTCCAATCTATTCCACTCTACTCCATTCCCATCCATTCCATTCCATTCCATTCCCCTCCACTCCATTCCACTCCATTTCATTCCACTCTACTCACCTCCACTCCACTCCACTCCATTCTATTTTATTCTATTACAATCTTTTTCACTCCATTGAATTCCATTCCTTTCTTTTGACAGGATACACCTTTGTCACCCAGGCTGGTATACAGTGGCACAATCTCAGCTCACATTACATGTCAACTTTCCATTGCATTGCATTCTTTCCATTGCATCCCATTGCATTCCTTTCCATTCCATCCCTTTCCATTCCATTCCATTCCATTCCACTCAACTCCACTCCTCTACTTTCCATTATTTATGATTGCATTACACTCCATTGCGCTCATCTCCACTACACTGCACTTCACTCCCCTCCACTCCACTCCATCCCATTGCATTCCACTCCATTCCTGTGCACTCCACTCCACCCCACTCCACTCCACTTCATTCCATTCCATTCCATCCCTTTCCATTCCGCTCCACTCCACTCCACTCAACATCATTCCACTCTACTCCATTCCATTCCATTCCATTCCATTCCACTTCACTCCACTCCACTCCGCTCCGCTCCACTCCATTCCATTCCATTCCATTCCATTCCATTCCATTCCATTCCACTCCATTCCACTCTATTCCATTCCATTCCTTTCTTTTGACAGTATTTCAGTCTGTTACAAAGCCTAGAGTGCAGTGGCACAATCTCAGCTCACATTTCATTTCGCCATTCCATTCCATTCCTTTCCATTCTATTCCATTCAATTCCATTCCATTTTACTCCATTCCCTCCACTCCACTCCACTACATTCCATTCCACTCCATTGCACTCCTCTCCACTCCACTGCACTCCACTCCTCTCCATTCCACTCCACCCCATTCCATTCGGCTCCATTCGACTGCACTCAAATCCACCCCAATCCCCTCCACTTCATTCCATTCCATTCCATCCCATTCAATTTCACTCCATTGCATTCCATTCCTTCCTTTTGACAGGATATCACTGTGTCACCCAGGCTGCTGTGCAGTGTCACAATCTCAGCTCACATTACATGTCAACTTTCCATTGTGTTGTGTTCTGTTCCATTTCATTCCATTCCATTCCATTCCACTCCATTCTGTTCCATTCAATTCCATTCCATTCCACTTCATTCCACTCCACTCCACTCTACTACATTCAATTACTTCCGATTCCATTCCACTTCATTCCACTCCTGTCCACTCCACTGCACTCCACTCCACTCCATTCCATTATATCCCATTCCATTCCACTCCATTCCACTCCACTCCACTTCACTGCACTCCACTCCATTCCATTTCACTCCATCCCATTCCATTCGAGTCCATTCCACTCCACTTCACTCCATTTCACTCCATTCCACTGCCTTCCATTCCTTTCCATTCCATTTCATTTCACTCCTTTGCATTCCATTTCTTTCTTTCGACAGGATATCACTGTTTCCCCCAGGCTGGAATGCAGTGGCACAATCTCATCTCACATTACATGTCAACTTTCAATTCCATGGCATTATATTCCATTCCATTCCGTTGCATTCCATTCCATTCCTTTCCATTCCATTCCATTCCATTCCATTCCATTCCATTCCATTGCATTCCATTCCATTCCACTCCACTCCACTCTACTTCATTCCATTATGTCCTATTCCTCTTCACTCCACTACATTTCATTACATCTGATTCCATTCCACTCCATTCTGCTACTCTCCACTCCACTGCACTCCACTGCACTCCATTCCACTCCATCCCATTCCATTACTCTCCAATCCACTGCACTCCACTCCACCCCACTCCACTCCACTGCATTCCATTCCATTCCATCCCTTTCCATTCCTCTCCATTCCACTCCAGTTCACTCCATGCCATTCCCTCCAGTCCACACCATTCCATTCCCTTCCATTCCATAGCATTCCATTCCATTCCTTTTTCCGAGAGTATCTCACTATGTCACCCAGCCTGGAGCACAGTGCCATAATCTCAGCTCACATTTCACCATTCCATTCTACTCCTTTCCTTTCCATTGTATTCCACTACACTACACTCCTCTCTTCTCCACTCCAATTGATTCTACTACAATCCACTCCACTCGATTCCAGTCCACTCCACTCATTTCCATTCCACCCCATTCCATTCCACTCCTTTCCACTCCACTCCACTCTACTCCAGTCCTCTCCATTCCATTCCACTCCATTCCATCCCATTCCTTTCTTTTGACAGGATCTCCCACTGTCACCCAAGCTGGTGTGCAGTGGCTCAATCTCAACTCACATTTCATTTCACCATTCCATTCCATTACACTGCACTCCACTCCATGCAATTCAATTCCACTCCACTCCACTTCAGTACATTCCATTCCATTCCATTCCAATCCCTTCTCTTCCACTCCTTTCTTTTGACAGGATCTCCCTCTGTCACACGGGCTGTAGCTTAGTGGCACAATCTCAGCACACATTTTTTTTTCACCATTCCATTGTGTTCTGTTCGTTTCCGTTACATTCCGTTCCATTATATTCTGCTCTGTTCCACTTCACTCCCTTACACTTCATTCCAATCAATTCCATTCCACTCCACTCCACTCCACTCCATTCCAATCTACTCCATTCCATTCCAATCTACTCCATTCCACTCCACTCCACTCGAATCCACTCCTCTCCACTCCATTCAATTCCACACAATTCCACTGCACTCCTCTCCACACCACTCCGCTCCACTGCACTCCATTCCACTGCACTCCATTCCACTCCACTCCAGTCCACTCCACTCACTCCACTCCACTGCCTTCCTTTCCACTCCATTCCACTCCATTCCACTGCACTCCATTTCACTCCACTCCCTTCCACTCTACTCCACTTCATTCCATTTCATTCCTTTCTTTCCACCGGATCTCTCTCTGTCACAAAGGCTGCAGTGCAGTTGCACAATCTAACCTTTCCTATCTTTACACCATTCCATTGCATGCCATTCCATCCCTTTCCATTCCACTCTATTTCACTCCACTCCACTCCACTCTATCCCATTTCACTCCATTCCATGCCATTCGACTCCAATCCACTCCACTCCCCTCAACTCCATTCCATTCCATTCTATTCCATTCCATTGCACTCCATTGCATTCCATTCCTTTCTTTTAACAAGATATCACCGTGTCACCCAGGTTGGAGTGCAGTGGCATAATCTCAGCTCACATTACGTGTCAACTTTCCATCTCATTGCATTCTATTCAATTGCATTCCATTCCATTCCATTTTTCCCATTCCATTTCATTCAATTCCATTCCATTCCACTCCCTTCCACTCCACTCCACTAAACTCAACTACATTCCATTACATCTGATTCCTTTCCACTCCATTCTAATCCTCTCCACTCCACTGCACTCCATTCCACTCCATCCCATGGCATTCGGCTCCATTCCACTGTACTCCTCTCAATTCCAATCCAATCCACTCCACTTCATACCATTCCATTCCATCCCATTCCATTCCTCTCCATTCCTCTCCAATCCACTTCACTCCTCTCAACTCCACTCCAGTCCACTCCATTTCATTGCATTCCATTCAATTCCATTTAACTCCCTTCCATTCCTTTCCTTTCTTTCGACAGTATCTCACTCTGTTATCAAGCCTAGAGCCCAGTGGCACAATCTCAGCTCACATTTAATTTCACCATTCCATTCCATTCAATTGCTTTAAATTCCATTCCATTCCACTCCGTTCCACTCCACTCCACTACATTCCATTCCAATCCATTCCACTCCTCTCCACTCCACTCCATTACCCTCCATCCCATTCCATTCAGTTCCATTCCACTGCACTCCACTCCTCCCCAATCCACTCCACTTCATTCCATTCCATTACATCTCATTCCTTTCCTCTCCATTCCACTCCAATCCACTTCTCTCCACTCCACTGCACTCCAGTCCACTCCATTTCATTGAATTCCATTCCATTCCCTTCCATTCCATTCCTTTCTTTCTAGAATATCTCACTCTGTTACCAAGCCTAGAGCTCAGTGGCACAATCTCATCTCACATTTCATTTCACCATTCCATTCCATTACATTCTATTCCATTAAACTCCATTCCATTCCACTCTGTTCCACTCCACTCCACTCAACTACATTCCATTACATCCGATTCCATTCCACTCCATTTCATTCCTCTCCACTCCCCTACACTCCATTTCACTCCATCCCATTCCATTCAGTTCCATTCCACTGCACTCCACTCCAGCCCAATCCAGTCCACTTCATTCCATCCCATTCCATTCCTCTCCATTCCACTCCAATCCACATCACTCCACTCCACTCCATTCCATTCCATTCCAATCCATTCCATTCCATTCCGTTCTTTTGACAGGATCTCACTCTGTCACCCAGACTGCTGTGCAGTGGCTCAATCCCAGCTCACTTTTCCTTTCAGCATTCCATTCCATTCCATTGCACTGCACTCCACTCCATGCCACTCAATTCCACTCCACTACACTTCAGTCCATTCCACTCCATTCCAATCCCTTCTATTCCACTCCTTTCTTTCGACACAATCTCCCTCTGTCACACGGGATGTAGCTTAGTCGCACAATCCCAGCACACATCTTTTTTCACCATTCCATTGTGTTCCATTCCGTTTTGTTCCATTCCGTTCCATTCCGTTCTGCTTCGTTCCACTCCACTCCCCTACAGTCCATTCCACTCCACGCCACTCCACTCCACTCCATTCCAATCTACTCTATTCCACTCCACTCCACTCCAATCCACTCCTCTCCACTAGATTCCATTCCACGCAATTCCACTGCACTCCACTCCATCCCCCTCCACTCCACTCCACTGCACTCCATTCCACTCCATTACAGTCCACTCCATTCTGCTCCATTGCATTCTGTTCCACCCCTCTCGAATCCATTCCACTCCACTCCATTTCACTCCACTCCATTCCACTCCATTCCACTCCACTCCATTCAACTCCACTCCATTCCATTCCACACCATTCCATTCCATTTCTTTCTTTCCACTGGATCTCTCTCTTTCACAAAGGCTGTAGTACAGGGGCAAAATCTAAGCTTACCTATGTTTACTCCATTCCGTTGTATTCCATTCCATCCCATTCCATTCCACTCTATTTCTCTCCACCCCACTCCACTCCACTCTATCCCATTTCAATCCATTCCATGCCATTCTACTCCAATCCACTCCATTCCACTCAATTCCATTCCATTCCATTCCATTCTATTCCATTCCATTGCACTCCATTGCATCCCATTCCTTTCTTTCAACAAGATATCACTGTGTCACCCCAGTTGGACTGCAGTGGCACAATCTCAGCTCACATTACATGTTAACATTCCATTTCATTGCCTTCTATTTAATTGCATTCCTTTGCATTCCATTCCATTCCATTCCATTCCCTTCCATTCCATTCCATTCTATTCCATTAAATTCCATTCCATTCCACTCCACTCCACTCCACTACATTCCATTGCAATCAATTCCACTCCTCTCCACTCCACTCCACTCCATTAACCTCCATCCCATTCCATTCGGTTCCATTCCTCTGCACTCCACTCCACCCCAATCCACTCCATTTCATTACATTCCATTACATCCCATTCCATTCCTCTCCATTCCCCTCCAATCCACTTCACTCCACTCCACTGCTGTCCACTCTATTTCACTGCATTCCATTGCATTCCATTCTAATCCATTCCATTCCATTCCTTTCTTTAGAAAGTATCTCACTCTGTTACCAAGCCTAGAATGCAGTGGCACAATCGCAGCTTACATTTCATTTCACCATTCCATTCCATTCTATTCCATTAAATTCCATTCCATTCCACTCCTTTCCAGTCCACTCCACTCCACTCCACTACATTCCATTCCAATCCATTCCACTCCTCTCCACTCCACTTCACTCAACTCCACTCCTTTACCCTCCATCCCATGCCATTCGGTTCCATTCCACTGCACACCATTGCACCCCAATCCACTCCACTTCATTCCACTCCATTACATCCCATTCCATTCCATTCCATTCTATTCCATTCATCTCCACTCCACTCCACACCAATCCATTCCACTCCATTCCAGTCCACTCCTCTCCATTCCATTCCATTCCATTCCATCCCATTCCATTCCACTCATTTCCACTCTGTTCCAGTTCACTCCATTCCACTCCACTCCACTCCACTCCATTCCACTCCACTCAATTCCACTGCATTCCACTCCACTAAATTCCACTCCACTCCATTCCATTCTATTCAATTTCACTCCATTGCCTTCCATTCCTTACTTTAGACAGGATATCATTGTGTCACCCAGGCTTGAGTGCAGTGGCACAATCTCAGCTCACACTACATGTCAACATTCCATTGCGTTGCATTCGATTGCATTGCATTGAATTCCATTCCATTCCATTCAATTATATTAAATTCCATTCCGTTCCACTCCACTCCACAATTTTTCATTACATCTGATTCCATTCCACTCCATTCCACTCCTCTCCACCCCACTGCACACCACTCCACTCCATTCCAGTCCATCCCTTTCCATTCCGCTCCATTCCACTTCACTCCACTCCACCCAACTCCACTCCAATTCATTTCATTCCTTTCCATCCCGTTCCAGTCCTCTCCATTCCACTCTACTCCACTGCACTCCATTCCACTCTACTGCAGTCCACTCCATTAAATTCCATTCCATTGCATTCCCTTCCATTCCTTTCTTTTGAGAGTATCTCATTCTGTCACACAGCCTGGAGCGCAATGGCACAAACTCCATTCACATTTCATTTCCATGCAGTTCCACTCCATTTCATTCCATTCCATTCCATTCCATTCCATTTCATACCATTCCATTCCATTCCACTCCTTACCACTCCACTCCAGTCTACTCCACTCCACTCCATTCCATTCTACTCCTTTCCATTACATTCCTTTCTTTTGACAGGATCTCACTCTGACATTCATGCTGGTGTGCATTGGCACAATCTCAACTCGCATTTCATTTCACCATTCCATTCCATTCCACTGCACTCCACTCCAACCCACTGAATTCCACTCCACTCCCCTCCACTCCACTCCATTCCATTCCACTACACTCCCCTACACTCCAATCCACTCCATTCCACTCCACTCCATTCCACTTCACTGCACCCCACTCCTTTACACTACACTACACTCTAACCCACTTCACTCCACTCCACTCCTCTCCATTCCATTCCATTACACTCCATTCCATTCCTTTCTTTCTTTCTACAGGATCTCACTCTGTCACAAATTCTGGAGTGCAATGGCACAATTGCAGCTCACATTTCTTTTCACCATTCCGTTGCAATAAATTCCATTCCATTCCTTTCTTTCTACAAGATCTCACTCTGTCACAAAGGCTGGAATGCACTCTCACAATCTCAGCTCACATTACTTTTCACCATTCCATTGCATTCCTTTCCATCCATTGCATTCCACTCTATTTCACTCCACTCCACTCTGTTCCACTCCATTCCATTCCATGCCACTCCACTCCACTCTTCTTCTCTCCCTACCTCTCAATTCCATTCCACTCTATTCCATTCCATTCCACTCCACTCCACTCCATTCCACTCCAATAAACTCCATTGCATGCCACTCCACTCCATTCTATTCCACTTCACTCCATTCCATTCATTTCCGTTCCATTCCTCTCCATTCCATTCCACTCTACTCCATTCCATTATATTCCACTCCCCTCCATTCCTGTCCACTCCACTCCACTCCATTCCATTCCTTTCGATTCCATTCCAATCCACTCCTCCCCACTCCATTCCTTTCCATTCCATTCCATTCCATTCCATTCCATTCCATTACATTATATTACATTACATTACACTCTACTCCACTCCATTCTACTCCATTCCACTCCACTCCACTCCACTTTACTCCACTTCACTTCATGCCATTCCACTCCATTCCATTCCATTCCTTTCTTTCCACAGGAACTCCCTCTCTAACAAAGACTGGAGTGCAGTGGAACAATCTCAGCTCACATTTCTTTCCAACTTTCCATTGTATTCCACTCCATCCCTTTCCATTCCACTCTATTTCATTCCACTCCACTCCTCTCCACTCCATTCCATTCCACTCCATCCCATTCCATTAGACTCCTTTCTACTCCACTGCACTCCACTCCACTCCATTCCACCCCACTCAATTCCCCTCCACTCCACTCTACTCCATTCCACTCTACTCCATTGCATTCCACTCCACCCCACTCCATTCCATTCCATTCTACTCCACTCCATTCCACTCCACTCCACTCCATTCCACTCCACTCCATTCCCTTATACTCCACTCCACTTCATTCCCTTCGACTCCACTCAACTCCACTCCATTCAATTCCTTTCGATTCCATTCCAATCCACTCCTCCCTACTCCATTCCATTCCATTCCATTCCATTCCATTCCATTCCATTCCATTCCATTCCATTCCACTCTATTCCACTCCACTCTACGCCATTCCACTCCATTCCAGTCCACTCCACTCCACTCGACTCCACTGCACTCTACTCCTCTCCACTCTATTCCATTCCACACCATTCCATTCCATTCCTTTCTTTCCACAGGAACTCTCTCTGTCACAAAGTCAGTGGTGCAGGGGCGCAATCTCAGCTCACATTTCTTTCCAGCATTCCATTGCATTCCATTCCATCCCTTTTCATTCCACTCTATTTCTTTCCACTCCACTCTTCTGCACTCCATTCTATTCCACTCCATCCCATTCAATTCAACTCCATTCCCCTCCATTCTACTCCACTCCACTCCATTCCACCCCACTCAATTAACCTCCACTCCACTCCACTCCACTCCATTTCATTCCGCTCCAATCCAGAGCGTTCCACTCCAATCCAGAGCATTCCACTCCACCCCACTCCCTTCCATTCCATTCTACTCTATTCCATTCCACTCCACTCCACTCCATTCCACTCCTCTCCACTCCATTCCACTCTATCTCACTCCGTTCCACTCCACTCCACTCCACTCCATTCCATTCCATTCCATTCCACTGCACTCCACTCCTCTTCATTCCCTTCCATGCCATCCCATTCCCTTCCTTTCCATTCCACTCCACTCCACTTCACTCCACTCGCCTCAACTCCAGTTCAGTCCATTCCATTCCATTCCACTGTATTCCATTCCTTTTCTTTCTTTGGAGAGTATCTCACCCTGTAACCCACCCTGGGGTGCAGTGGCACAATCTCAGCTCACATTTCATTTCACCACTCCGTTCCCTTCCATTCAATTCCAATCCACTCTTCTCCACTCCACTCCAATCCATTCCACTCCACTCCACACTACTCCATTCCAGTCCACTCTACTTTTTTGCTTTCCATCCCATTCCATTCCAGTCCTTTCCACCCCTCTCCACTCCATTTCGTTCAATTTGACTCCATTCCATTCCATTCCTTTCTTTTGACAAGATCTCACACTGACACCCAGACTGGTGTGCAGCTGCACAATCTCAGCTCACATTTCCTTTCACCATTCCATTCTATTCCATTCTATTCCATTCCACGGCACTCCACCCCAGTCCACTCAATTCCACTACACTACACTCCAATCCATGCCATTCCATTTCATTCCAATCCCTTCAATACCACTCCTTTCTTTTGACAGGATCTCCCTCTGTCCCACAGGCTGTAGCGTAGTGGCACAATTTCAGCACACATTTCTTTTCACCATTCTATTCCATTCCATTCTTTTCCATTACATTCCATTCCTCTCCACTCCATTCCACTCCACTCCACTTCACTCCACTCCATTCCACTCCACTCCATTCCTCTCCACTCCACTGATTTCCATTCCAATCCACTCCACTCCACTCCAATCCACTACACTCCATTCCACTGCACTCCACTCCATTCCACTCAATTCTACTCCACTCCATTCAACTCCACTCAACTCCACTCCATGCCATTTCACTCCACTCCACTCCAGTCCACTCCACTCCATTCCATTCTACTCCTCTCCACTCCAATCCATTCCACACCATTCCACTCCATTCCATTCCCCTCCACTCCACTGCACTCCATCCACTCAATTTCATTCCATTCCACTCAATTCCATTCCATTATGTTCTTTCCACAGGATCTCACTCTGCCATAAAGCCTGAGGTGCAGTGACACAATCTCATCTCACATTTATTTTCACCATTCCATTTCATTCCATTCCATCCCTTTCTATTCTGCTCTATTTCACTCCACTCCACTCCACTCCACTCCATTCCATTCCACTCCATCCCATTCCATTCCACTCAATTCCACTTCACTCCACTTCACTCCAGGCCATTCCATATATTCCATTCCATTTCATTCCATTGCCTTCCATTGCTTTAATTCGACAGGATATCACTGTGTCAGGAAGGAGTGCAGTGGCACAATCGCAGCTCACATTACATGTCAACTTTCCATTGAATTGCTTTCTATTCCATTGCATTAAATTGCATTCCATTCCACTCCATTCCATTCCATTCAATTCCATTCCTTTCCACTCCGTTCCGCTCCACTCCCCTCCACTCCACTACATTCCATTGCAACCATTTCCATTACATTCCATTCCACTCCTCTCCACTCTACTGCTCTCTACTCCACTCCATTCCACTCCATCCCATTGCATTCCGCTCCATTCCACTGCACTCCACTCCCTCCCACTCCATTCCACCTCATTGCATTCCATCCCATAACATTCCTCTCCATTCCACTCCTCTCCACTTCACTCCACTCCACTCCAGTCCACTCCATTCCATTCCCTTCCTCTGCATTCCCTTCAATTCCTTTCTTTCAAGAGTATCTCACTCAACCAGGCTGGAAGCCAGTTGCACAATCTCAGCTCACATTTCATTGCACCATTCCATTTCATTTCATTCTATTCCATTCCATTCCACTCCATTCCACTCCAATCCTCTCCACTCCACTCCATTCCATTCCTCTCCACTCCAGTCCAGTGCACTACACTCCATTCCCCTCCACTCCACTCAATAGCACTGCACTCCATTGCTCTCCACTACACTTCACCCCATTCCATTCCACTCCACTCCACTATAGTCCACTCGACTGCATTCCACTCCACTCCACTCCACTCCACTCCATTCCACTCCATTCCACTCTACTCCATTCCACTCTACTCCATTCCATTCCATTCCATTCCACTCCATTGCATTCCATTACTTTCTTTCCATGGGATCTCACTCTGTCATAAACTCTGCATTGCAGTGGCACAATATCGGCTCACATTTCTTTTCACCATTCCGTTACATTACATTCTATCCCATTCCATTCCACTCTATTTCACTGCACTCCACTCGACTCCATTCCATTCCATTCCATCCCATTCCTTTCGACTCCATTCCACTTCACTCCACTCCACTCCACTCCATTCCATTCCATTCTATACATTCCATTCCATTTCAATCCATTGCATTTCATTGCTTTCTTTCGACAGGATATCACTCTGTCACTTAGGAATGAGTGCTGTGGTACAATCGCAGCTCACATTACATGTCAACTTTCCAATGCATTGCCTTACATTCTATTGTTTTCCTTTGCATTCCATTCCATTCCTTTCCACTTCATTCCTTTCCATTCCATTCAATTCCATTCTTTCCACTCCGCTGCACTTTACTTCACTCCACTCCACTACATTCCATTACATCCTTTTCCATTACACTCCATTCCAATCCTCTCCACTCCACTTCTCTCCACTCCACTCCATTCCACTCCATTCCATAACATTCCTCTCCATTCCACTGCAATCCACTCCACCCCACTCCACTCCACCTCATTCCATTCCATCCCATAACATTCCTCTCCATTCCACTCCACTCCACTCCAGTCCACCCCACTCCACTCCATCTCATTCCATTCCATCACATAACATTCCTCCCCATTCCCCTCCACTCCACTCCACTCCACTCCAGTCCACTCCATGCTATTCCATTCCATTCCATTCCATTCCATTCCATTCCATTCCATTCCATTCCTTTCCACTCTGTTCCACTCCACTCCACTCCACAACATTCCATTACATTCGATTCCATTCCACTCCATTCCACTCCTCTCACCTATTCTGCATTCCACTCCACTGCATTCCACTCCATCCTTTCCCATTATGCTCCATTCCACGGCACTCCCCTCCACCCAACTCCACTCCACTTCATTCCATTCCATTCCTTCACATTCCATTCCACTCCTTTCTACACCACTCCACTCCACTCCACTCCAGTCCACTCCATCCCATTCCATTCCATTCCACTGCAGTCCATTCCATTCCTATCTTTCAAGAATATCTCACTCTGTCACCCAGCTGGGAGTGCAGTGGCGAAATCTCAGCTCTCATTTCATTTCACCATTCCATTCCAATCCATTCCACTCCATAAACTTCACTCTACTCCACTCCAATCCATTCCACTCTCCACTCCGCTCCATTCCAGTCCACTCCACTACTTTCCATTCAATCCCATTCCATTCCACTCCTTTCCACTCCACTCCAGTCCACTCAACTCCACTCCATTCTATTCCATTCCATTCTACTCCATTCCATTCCATTCCTTTCTTTTGACAGGATCTCACTCTGTCAAACAGGCTGGTGAGCAGTGGCACAATCTCAGCTCACATTTCATTTCACCATTCCATTCCATTCCACTGCACTCCACTCCACTTCACTCAATTCCACTACACTCCACTCGAATCCATTCCATTCCATTCCATTTCTTTCTTTTGACAGGATGTCCCTCTGTCACACAGGATGTAGCATAGTTACACAGTCTCAGCACACATTTCTTTTCACCATTCCATTCCATACTCTCCATTCCACTGCACTGCATTCCATCCCACTCCACTCCACCCCATTCTATTCCATTCCACTCCATTCAATTGCATTCCCTTCTTTCCCCAGGAACTCACTCTGTCACAAAGTCTGGAGTGCAGTGGCACAATCTCAGCTCACCTTTCATTTCACCATTCCATTCCATTTCACTGCACTACACTCCACTCCACTCAATTCCACTACACTCCACTCGAATCCATTCCATTCCATTTATTTCGTTTGACAGGACGTCCCTCTGTCACACAGGCTGTAGCATAGTTGCACAGTCTCAGCACACATTTCTTTTCACCTTTCCATTCCATTCCATTCCATTCCTCTCCATTCCACTGCACTCCCCTCCACCCCACTCCACTCCACCCCATTCCATTCCATTCCACTCCATTCAATTGCATTCCTTTCTTTCCACAGGATCTCACTCTGTCACAAATGCTGGAGTGCAGTGGCACAAGCTCAGCTCACATTTCCTTTCACTATTCCATTCCATTCCACTACACTCCACTCTACTGCATTCCATTCCACTACACTACACTCCATTCCATTCCTTTCCATTCCATTCCTTTCCATTCCATTTCATTTCACTCCATTGCATTTCATTCCTTTCTTTCGACAGGATATCACTCTATCACAAAGGCTGGAGTGCAGTGACACAATATCAGCTCACATTACATGTCAACTTTCCATTGCATTGCATTCCATTCCATTGCATTCCATTCCATTCCATTGCATTCCATTCCATTCCATTCCATTCCATTCCATTCTATTCCATTCAATGCCATTCCATTCCATTCCATTCCATTCCATTCCTTTCCATTATATCCCACTCCATTCCACTCAACTCCACTCCACTCCAATACGTTGCATTACATCCGATTCCATTCCACTTTACTCCACTCCACTCAATTCCATTCCATTCCATTCCACTGCATTCCACTCCACTCCATTCCACTCCACACCACTCCAGTCCACTCCACTCCTTTCCACTGCATCCCATTCTATTCTGCTCCATTCCACTGCACTCTACTCCACCCCACTACACTTCACTTCATTCCATACCATTCCATCCCATTCCTTTACTCTCCATTGCCCTCCACTCTTCTTCACTGGACTCCATTTCACTCCAGTCCACTCCATTCGATTCCATTCCATTCCACTGCATTCCATTCCATTCCTTTCTTTCAAGAGTATCTCACTCTGTAATCCAGCCTGGAATGCGGAGGCCCAATCTCAGCTCACATTTCATTTCACCATTCCATTCCATTCCATTCCATTCCATTCCATTCCATTCCATTCCATTCCTTTCCATTCCTTTCCTTTCCATTCCATTCCTTTCCATTCCGTTCCACTGCACTCCAATCCACTCCACTCTATTCCACTACACTCCACCAGAATCCATTCCATTCCATTCCTTCCGAATCCCTTCCATTCCACTCCTGTCTTTCGACAGAATCTTCCTCTGTCACACAGGCTGTTGTGTAAAGGCACAGTCTCAGCACACATTTCTTTTCACCATTCAATTTCGTTCCATTCCGTTCCACTCCACTCCACTCAACTCCATTCCACTCCACTCCACTCCACTCCACTCCACTCCACTCCAGTCCATTCAGTTTCACTCCATTGCATTCCATTCCTTTCTTTGGACAGGATATCACTGTGTCCCCCAGGCTGGAGTGCAGTGGCACAATCTGAGCTCACATTAAATGCCAACTTTCCATTGCATTGCTTTCTATTCCATTCCTTTCCATTCCATTCCATTCCATTCCATTCCTTTCCATTCCATTCCATTCCATTCCATTCCATTCCATTCCATTCCATTCCATTCCATTCCACTCCATTCCATTCCACTCCCTTCCATTCCACTCTGCTCCACTCTAATCCACTAAATTCCATTTCATCCGCCTCCCTTCCACTCCATTCCAGTGCTCTCCACTCCACTGCACTCCTCTCCAATATATTCCACTCCATCCTATTTAATTCTGCTCCATTCCACTGCACTCCACTCCACCCCACTCCACTCCACCTCATTCCATTCCATTCTTTCCAATCCCATTCCTCTCCATTCCACTCCACTCCACTTCACTCCATTCCACTCCAGTCCACTTCATTCCATTCCATTACATCCTATTCCCCTCCACCCCACTCCACTCCATTTCATTGCATTCCCTTCAATCCCATTCCTTTCCTCTCCATTCCACTCCACTTCACTCCCCTCTAGTCTACTCCACTCCACTTCACTCCTCTCCATTCCATTACATTTCATTCCATTCCATTCCATTCCTCTCCGTTCCACTACACTACACTCCACTGCACAATATTCCATTACATTCGATTTCATTCCACTACATTCCACTCCTCTCACCTCCTCTGCACTCCATGCCACTGCATTCCACTTCATCCTTTCCCATTCTGCTCCATTTCACGGCACTCCCCTCCACCCGAGTAAACTCCATTTCATTCCATTCCATTCCTTCCCATTCCATTCCACTCCTTTCTACTCCACAACTTTACTCCAGTCCACACTAGTCCACTCCATTCGATTCCATTCGGATGCACTGCATTCTGTTCCATTCCTTTCTTTCAAGAATATCTCACTCTGTCACCCAGCCAGGGGTGCAGAAGCACAATCTCAGCTCACATTTCATTTCAACATTCCATTCCTTTCCATTCCACTCCATCAACTCCACTCCACTCCACTCCAATTAATTCCACTCCACTCCATTCCAGTCCACTACACTTCTTTCCATTCCATCCCATTCCATTCCATTCCTTTCCACTCCACTCAAGTCCACTCCATTCCACTCCATTCCATTATACTCCATTCTATTCCATTCCTTTATTTTGACAGGATCTCATTCTGTCACCCAGGCTGGTGTGCAGTGGCACAATCTCAGCTCACATTACATTTCACCATTCCATTCCATTACATTCCACTGTACTCCACTCCACTCAATTCCACTCCACTACACTCCAATGCATTCCATTCCATTCTGTTCCATTCCATTACTTTCCATTTCATTTCTTTCTTTTCACAGTATGTCCCTCTGTCACACAGGCTGTAGCATAGTGGCAGAGTCTCAGCACACATTTCTTTTCACCACTCCATTCCATTTCATTCTGCTCTATTCCATTGCACTCCACTGCACCCCACTCCACTCCATCCCATTCCCTTCCATTCCATGCCATTCAATTCCATTCCTTTTTTTCCACAGGATCTCACTCTGTCACAAACCCTGGAATGCATTGGCACAATGTCAGCTCAGATGTCTTTTCATCATTCCACTGCATTCCATTTCATTCCATTCCATTCCATTCCATTAAATTCCATTCCATTCCATTCCATTATATTCGTCTCTAATTCACTCCACTCCACTCCACTCCATTCCATTTCACTCCATCCTATTCCATTTGACTCCATTCCACTGCACTCCACTGCACTGCACTCCACTCCACTCCACTCCATTCCATTCCTTTCCATTACATTTCATTTCACTCCATTGCATTTCATTCTTTTCTTTCAACAGGATATCACTGTGTCCCCCAGGCTGGAGTACAGTGGCACCATCTCAGCTAACAGTACATGTCAGCTTTCCATTGCATTGCATTCTATTACATTGCATTGAATTCCATTCCATTCCATTCCATTCAATGCCATTCCATTCCATTCTATTCCATTCCATTAGATTCCACTCTGTTCCACACAACTCCACTCCACTCCAATACATTCCATTACATCTGATTCCATGGCACTTTACTCCACTCCACTCAATTCCATTCCATTCCATTCCAATCCACTCCATTCCACTCCACTCCATTCCTCTCCATACCACTCCTGTCCACTCCACTCCTTTCCACTGCATCCCATTCTATTCTGCTCCATTCCACTGCACTCTATTCCACCCCACTCCACTTCACTTCATTCCATCCCATTCCATCCCATTCCATTTCTCTCCATTCCCTTCCACTCCTCTTCACTGCACTCCAATTCACTCCACTCCATTCCATTCCATTCCATTCCATTCCATTCCATTCCATTCCATTCCATTCCATTCCATTCCATTCCATTCCATTACATTACATTCCACTGCATTCCATTCCATTCCTTTCTTTCGAGAGTATCTCACTCTGTCACCCAGCCTGGAGCGCAGAGGCCCAATCTCGGCTCACATTTCATTTCACCATTCAATTCCATACCATTCCATTCCATTCTTCTCCACTCCACTGCACTCCAGTCCATTCTACTCCACTCCACTCCATTCCAGGCCACTCCCTTCCTTTCCATTCAATCCCAATTCATTCCACTCCTTTCTACTCCACTACACTCCACTACACTCCATTCAATTCCATTCCACTCCATTCCATTCTATTCCTTTCTTTTGACAGGATCTCACTCTGTCACTCAGGCTGTTGTGGAGTGGCATCATCTCAGCTCACACTTCATTTTACCATTCCATTCTGTTCCATTCCACTGCACTCCAATCCACTCCACTGAATTCCCCTCCACTCCACCGCAATTAATTCCATTTCATTCAATTCCAATCCCTTCCATTCCACTCCTTTCTTTCGACAGGATCTTCCTCTGTCACACAGGCTGTAGCATAGAGGCACCATCTCAGCACACATTTCTTTTCTCCATTCCATTCCGTTTCATTCTGTTCCATTCTGTTCCATTCCATTCCGTTCCACTCCACTCCACTCAACTCCATTCCACTCCACTCCACTCCACTCCATTCCACTCTACTCCACTCCTTTGCATTCCGTTTCACTCCATTGCATTCCATTCCTTTCTTAGGACAGGATATCACTGTGTTACCCAGGCTGGAGTGCAGTGGCACAACCTCAGCTCACATTAAATGTCAACATTTCATTGCATTGCATTATATTCCATTCCATTCCATTTCATTCAACTCCATTCCATTCCACTCCATTCCGTTCCACCCCACTCCACTCCAATCCACTACATTCCATTTCATCTGACTCCCTTCCACTCCTCTCCAATCCACTGCACTCCCCTCGAATATATTCCACTCAATCCTATTTAATTCCACTCCATTCCACTGCACTCCACTCCACTGCACTCCACTACACTTCATTCCATTCCATTCTTTCCCATTCCATTCCTCTCCATTTCACTCCACTCAACTTCACTCCACACCACTCCAGTCCACTTCATTCCATTCCATTCCATCCTATTCCAATCTACCCTACTCCACTTCATTTCATTGCATTCCCTTCGATCCCATTCCTTTCCTCTTCATTCCACTCCACTTCACTCCCCTATACTCCACTCCACTACATTCTACCCTAATCCCCTCCACTCCACTCCACTCCAAACCACTCCACTCCATTCCATCCCATTCCATTCCATTCCATTCCATTCCATTCCATTCCATTCCATTCCATTCCATTCCATTCCATTCCATTCCTTTCTTTCCACCGGATCTCACTCTGTCAAAAAGGCTGAAGTTCAGTGGTATAATCTCAGCTCACATTTCTTTTCACCATTCCATTGCTTTCCATTCCATCCCGTTCCATTTTACTCTATTTCACTCCACTCCACTCCACTCCATTCCACCCTATTCCATTCCTTTCCATTCGATTTCACACCATTGCATTCCATTCCTTTGTTTCAAAGGGATATCACGGTGTCACCCAGACTGGAGTGCAGTGGCAGAATCTCAGGTCAAATTACATGTGAACTTTCCATTGAATTGAATTTTATTCCATTGCATTCCATTCCATTCCATTCCAGTGCATTTCATTCCATTCCATTCCATTCCATTCCATGTCTTTTAATTCAATTCCATTCCTTTCCAATCCGTTCCACTCCACTCCACTCCACCCCACTACATTCTATTACATGTGATTCCATTCCACTCTATTCCACTCCTCTCCATTCCACAGCATTCCACTCTACTCCATTCCACTACATTCCATTCCACTCCACTCCATTCCACAGCAATCCTCTCCACCCCACTCCACTCCACTTCATTCCATTTCATCCCATTCCATTCCAATCCCTTCCATTCCATTCCTTTCTTTCAACAGGATCTCTCTCTGTCACACAGGCTGTAACGTAGTGGTACAATCTCAACACACATTTCTTTTCACCATTCCATTCCATTCCATTTCATTCCACTCCACTCCATTCCATTCCATTCTATATCATTCCATTCCATCCACTCTACTCCACTACACCTCAGTCCATTCTGCTCCACTCCCCTCCGTTCCCCTCCATTCCGTTCCATTTCATCCACTCTACTCCACTCATTCCACTCCACTCCACTCCAATGCATTCCACTCCACTCCATCCCACTGTGCTACACTCCACTTCATTTCATTCCATTCCATTCTGTCCCATGCCATTCCTCTCCATTCCACTCCACTCCGCTCCTCTCCATTCCATTCCACTCCACTCCACTCCATTCCATTCCACTGCATTCCACTCCACTCCACTCCATTCCACTCCACTCCATTCCACTCCCCTCCACTCCACTTCACTCCACTCCATTCCATTCCACTCCACTCCATTCAATCCCTTTCTTTCCACAGGATCTCACTCTGTCACAAATACTGGAGTGCAGTGGCACAATCTCAGTGCACATTTCTTTTCACCATTCTATTGCATTCCTTTAAATCCCATTCCATTCCACTCTATTTCAGTCCATTCCACTGCAGTACACTCCATTACGTTCCACTCCATCCTTTTCCATTAGAATCCATTCCACTCCCCTCCACTCCACTCCATTCCATTTCTTTCCGTTCCATTCCATTTCATTTCACTCCATTGCATTCCTATCCTGTCTTTCGACATGCTATCACTGTTTCACCCAGTCTGGAGTGCAGTGGCACAATCTCAGCTCACATTACATGTCAACTTTCCTTTGCATTACATTCTATTCCATTGCATTCCACTGCATTCCCTTCCATTCCATTCCATTCCACTCCATTCAACTCCACTCCAGTCCAATACATTCCATTACATCATATTCCATTGCACTCCGTTCCACTCCTCTCCACTCCACTGCACTCCACTCCACTCCATTCCATTCCCTTCCACTCCATTCTACAGCACTCCACCCCACCCCACTCCACTTCATTCCATTCCATTCCGTCCCGTTCCAATCCTCTCCATTCCACTCCACTACACTTCACTCCACTCCTCTCCAGTCCACTCCATTTAATTTCATTCCCCGGCATTCTATCAGATTCCTTTCTTTCTAAGGTATCTCACTCTTTCAACCACCCTGGAGCGATATGGCACAATCTCAGCTCACATTTCATTTCAACATTCTATTCCATTACATTACATTCTATTCTGTTCCACTCCACTCCACTCCATTTCACTCCACTCAACTCAACTCCACTCCACTACACTCCATTACACTACACTACACTCCATTCCACTCCACTGCAATGCACTCCACTCCATTTCATTCCATTTCACTCCATTGCATTCCATTCCTTTCTTTGGACAGGATATCACTGTGTCACCCAGGCTGGAGTGCAGTGGCACAATCTCAGCTCACATTACATGTCAACTTTCCATTCCATTGTGTTCTATTCCAATGCATTCCATTCCATTCCATTCCATTCCATTCCACTCCATTCCATTTCACTCCACTCCACTCCAATCCACTACATTCCATTTCATCAAACTCTCTTCCACTCCATTCCACTCCTCTCCACTCCAGTGCGCTCCACTCCAATATATTCAACTCCATCCTATTTAATTCTGCTCCATTCCACTTCACTCCATTCCACCCCACTCCACTCTACCACATTCCATTCCATTCCTTCCCATTCCATTCCTCTCCATTCCACTCCACTCCACTTCACTCCACTCCACATCAGTCCACTTCATTCCATTCCATTCCATCCCGTTGTACTCCAACCCACTCCACTCCACTTCAATGCATTCCCTTCCATCCCATTTCTTTCCTCTCCATTCCACTCCACTTCAATCCACTCTACTCAACTCCACTCAACTCCATTCCACTCTACTTCCCTCCTCTCCTCTCCACTCCATTCCATTCCTTTCTTTCCACATGACCCCGCTCTGTCAAAGAGGCTGTAGTTCCGTAGTACAATCCCATCTCACATTTCTTTTCACCATTCCATTGCTTTCCATTCCATCCCATTCCATTCCACTCTATTTCACTACATTCCAATCCATTTCATTCCACTCCATCCCACTTTTTTCAACTCCACTCCACTTAATTCCATTCCATTCCATCACATTCCATTCCACTACACTTCACTCCACTCCCCTCCACTACACTACACTACACTCCCCTCCACTCCACTCCATTCCACTCCAATCCACTCCACTCCAGTCCACTCCACTCCATTCCAATGCAGTCCACTCCTCTCTACTCCATTCCACTCCACTCCATTCCACTCCACTGAATTCCCCTCCACTCCACTCCATTCTACTCCATTCCACTTCACTCTATTCCACTCCACTCCACTCCAATCCACTCCTTTCCTCTCCATTCCACTCCACTCCATTCCATGTCACTCCACTCCATTCTATTCCTTTCTTTCCACAGGATCTCACTCTGTCACAAATGCTGGAGTGCAGTGGCACCATCTCAGCACATTTCTTTTCACCATTCTGTTGTATTCCTTTCCATCCCATTCCATTCCACTCTGTTTCACTCCATTCCACTCCACTCCACTCCATTCCGTTCCACCCCATACCTTTCCATTCGACTCCATTCCACTCCACTCCAATCCACTCCACTCCATTGCATTCCATTCGTTTCCATTCCATTTCACTCCATTGCCTTCCATTCCTTTCTGTCGACCAGCTATCACTGTGTCACCCAGGCTGGAGTGCAATGGCACAATCTCAGCTCACATTACATGTCAACTTTCCTTTGCATTGCATTCTATTCCGTTGCCTTCCACTACAATGCATTCCATTCCAGTCAATTCCATTCTATTCCACTCCATTCCACTCCACTGCACTACACTGCAGTACATTCCATTCCATTCCATTCCATTCATTCCATTCTACTCCATTCCACTCCACTGCACCCCACTCCACTACATTCCATTACATCCGATTGCATTCCACTCCATTCCACTCCTGTCCACTCCACTGCACACCACTCCCCTTTGTTCCATTCCATTCCACACCATTCAAGTGCAGTCCACTCCACCTCACTCCATTCCACTTCATTCCATTCCATTCCATTCAGTCCCATTCCATTCCTCTCCATTCCACTCCACTCCACTTCACTCTCCTCCACTCCTCTGTAGTCCACTCCATTCCATTTCATTCCACGGCATTCCATTCCATTCCTTTCTTTCTAGGGTATCTCACTCTGTCAACCAGCCTGGAGCGCTGTAGCACAATCTCAGCTCACATTTCGTTTCACCATTCCATTCCATTCCACTCCTCTCAACTCTATTCCACACTTCTCCACTTCATTCCATTCCATCCCATTCCATTCCTCTCCATTCCACTATAGTCCACTTCACTCCATCCCACTAAAATCCACTCCAATCCATTCCATACCATTCCATTCCACTGCACTCCATTCTACTCCACTCAGTTCCTCTCCATTCCACTCCAATCTATTTCATTCCATTCCATTTCAATCCCTTCTATTCCACTCCTTCCTTTTGACAGGATCTCCGTCTGTCACACAGGCTGTAGCGTACTGGCACAATCTCAGCACATATTTATTTTCACCATTCTCTTCCATTCCATTGTATTCCGTTCCGTTCCATTCCATTCCGTTCAATTTCGTTCCACTCCACTCCACTCCACTCAACTCCATTCCACTTTACTCCACTTAACTCCACTCCATTCCATTCCACTTCACTCTATTCCAGTGCACTCCAATCCACTCCACTCTATTGCACTCAACTCCATTCCACTCCACTGCCCTCCCCTCCACTCCATTCCACTCCACTCAATTCCAATCCATTCCACTACAATCCACTTCCACTCCACTACAATCCACTCCATTCCACTCCACTCCTTTCCACTCTTCTCCACTACAATCCACTCCATTCCACTCCACTCCATTCCACTCTACTCCACTACAATCCACTCCATTCCACTCCACTCCATTCCCTTCCACTGCATTCCATTCCATTCCTCAGCATTCCATTCCATTCTTTCTCTCGACAGTATCTCACTCTGTCACCCAGCCAGGAGTGCAGTAGCGCAATCACAGCTCACATTTCATTTCATCATTCCATTCCTTTCCATTCCATTCATTCAATTCCATTCCACTCTACTCCACTCCACTTCCCTCCATTCCACTCCAATCCAGCCCACTCCACTCCACTACATTCCATTCTGTTCCACTCCATTCCATTCCTTTCTTTCCACAGGATCTCACTCTGTCACAAAGGCTGATGTGCAGTGGCTCAATCTCAGCTCAAATTTCTTTTCACCATTCTATAGCATTCCATTCAATCTTATTCCTTTCCACTCCATATCACTCCACTCCCCTCCTCTCCACTCCATTCCATTCCACTACTTCCCATTCCATCTGACTCCATTCCACTTCACTCCACTCCACTCCACTCCACTCCATTCCATTCCTTTCCATTCCGTTCTATTTCACTCCATTGCATTCCATTCCTTTCCTTTGACAGGATATCACTGTGTCAGCCAGGCTGGATTCAAATGGCACAATCTCAGCTCACAGTACACGTCAGCTTTCCATTGTATTGCACTCTATTCCATTTCATTCAATTCCATTCCATTCTAGTCCATTCCATTCCATTCCACTCCATTCCATTCCATTCCACTCTATTCATTCCATTCCATTCCATTCCATTCCATTCCATTCCATTCCATTCCATTCCATGCCATTCCACTCTGTTCCACTCTACTCCACTCCACTACACCGCATCCATTACATTGGATTCCATTCCACTCCATTCCACTCCTCTCCACTCTACTGAACTCCACTCCACTCCATTCCACTCGATCCCATTCAATTCCGCTCCATTCCCCTCTACTCCCCTCCACCCCACTCCACTCCACTTCAATCCATTTCATTTCATCCCATTCTATTTCTCTCCATTTCACTCCACTCCACTTCACTCCACTCCACTGCATTCCTGTCCACTGCATTCCATTCCATTTCACTGCATTCCATTCCATTCCTTTCCCTCGAGAGTATCTCACTCTGTCACCCAGCCTGGAGCACAGTGGCACAATCTCAAGTCCCATTTCATTTCAACATTCCATTCCATTCCATTTCACTGCATTCCATTCCATTCCTTTCCCTCGATAGTGTCTCACTCTGTCACCCAGCCTGGAGCACAGTGGCACAATCTCAAGTCCAATTTCATTTCAACATTCCATTCCATTCCATTCCATTCCATTCCATTCCACTCCACTCCAATCCAATCCATTCCACTCGACTCCACTCCTCTCCATTCTAGTCCACTCCACTTCTTTCCATTCCATCTAATTCCAATCCACTCCTTTCCACTCCACTCCACTCCCCTCCATCCCGTTCCATTCCACTCCATTCCATTCCATTCCTTTATTTTGACAGGATCTCACTCTCTCACCCAGGCTTGTGTGCAGTGGCACAATCTTAGCTCACATTTCGTTTCACCATTCCATTCTATTCTATTCCACGGCCCTTCCCTCCACTCCAATCAATTTTACTCCACTCCACTTCAAACCATTTCATTCCATTCCATTCAAATCCACTCCACTCCAGTCCACTCCATTCAACTACACTCCACTCCACTTCACTCCATCCCATTCCACTGCACTCCATTGCACTCCACTCCACTCCAGTCCCCTCTAATCCACTCCATTCCACTCCATTCCACTCCACTCCACTTCATTGACTCCACACAACACCACTCCATTCCACTCTACTCCCCTCTACTCCACTCCACTCCATTCCATTCCATTCCATTCCATTCCATTCCATTCCATTCCATTCCTTTCTTTCCACAGGATCTCACTATGTCAAAAAGGATGGAGTTCAGTGGTACAATCTCAGCTCACATTTTTTTCACCATTCCATTGCTTTCAATTTCATCCCATTCCATTCCACTCTATTTCACTCCACTCCACTCCACTCCTTTCCATTCCACTCCATCCTATTCCATTCAACTCCAATCCACTCCACTGCATTCCACTCCATTTCATTCCATTCCGTTGGATTTCACACCATTGCATTCCATTCCTTTCCTTAGACTGGATATCATGGTGTCACCCAGGCTGGAGTGTAGTGGCACAATCTCAGCTCGCATTACATGTCAACTTTTCATTGCATTGCATTCTATTCCATTGCATATCATTGCAATCCATTCCAGTGCATTCCATTCCATTCCTTTCCATTCCTTTTCATTCAATTCCACTCTTTTCCACTCCGTTCCACTCCACTCCACTCCATTCCACTACATTCCATTACATGTAATTCCATTGCACACCATTCCACTCCTCTCTACTCCACAACACTCCACTCCACTCCATTCCACTACATCCCATTCCATTCCACTCCATTCCACTGCAATCCACAGCAACCCACTCCACTCCACTTCATTCCATTTCATCCCATTCCATTGCATTCCCTTCCATTCCACTCCTTTCTTTCGACAGGATCTCTCTCTGTCACACAGGCTGTAGCGTAGTGGCATAATATCAACACACATTTCTTTTCAACATTCCATTCCATTCCATTCCATTCCATTCCACTCAACTCCACTCCAATCCAGTCCACTCCCCTCCAATCCAATCCATTCCACTCCACTCCATTCCATTTCACTCCACTCAACTCTATTCATTCCACTCCACTCCATTCCAATCCAATCAATTCCACTCCACTCCATCCCACTCTACTCCACTCCACTCCATTCCATTTCACTCCACTCAACTCTATTCATTCCACTCCACTCCATTCCAATCCAATCAATTCCACTCCACTCCATCCCACTCTACTCCACTCCACTCCAATCCATTCCACTCCTCTCCATCCCACTCCACTCCACTCCACTCCATTCCACTCCATTCCACTCTATTCCAGTCCACTCCACTGTTTCACTCCACTCCATTCCAATCTACTCCACTCCAGTCCACTTCACTCCATTCCATTCCACTCCACTCCATTCCACTTCGCTCCAATCCACTCCACTCCACTCCATTCCAATCCATTCCATTGCATTCCATTACATTCCACTCCATTCCATTCCATTCCATTCCAGTCCATTCCATTCCTTGCTTTCCATGGGATCTCTCTCTGTCACAAAGGCTGGAATGCAGTGACACAATCTCAGCTCACATTTCTTTACACCATAACATTGCATTCCTTTCCATCCCTTTCCATTCCACTCTATTTCATTCCACTCCACTCGACTCCATTCTATTACATTCCATTTCACTCCATTTAATTTCATTCCCTTCTTTTGACAGGATATCACTGTGTCACCCAGGCTGGAATGCAGTGACAAAATCTCAGCTGACATTACATGTCAACTTTCCATTGCATTTCATTGCTTCCATTGCATTCCATTGCATTCCTTTCCATTCCATTCCATTCCTTTGCACTCCATTCCACTTCACTCAACTCCACTCCACTACATTCCATTGTATATTATTCCATTACACTCCATTCCACTCCTCTCTACTCCACTGCACTTCACTCCACTCCAATCCACTCCATCCCATTTCACTCCTCTCCATTGACCTACTCTCCAGTCCACCCCACTCCACTCCACTTCATTCTGTTCGATTCAATCCCATTCCATTCCACTACATTCCACTCCACTCCCCATCACTCCACTCCACTCCACTCCAATCCACTCCATTCCATTACATTCAACTACATTCCATTCCATTCCTTTCTTTCAAGAGTATCTAACTCTGTCATCCAGGCTGGAACGTAATGGCACAATCACAGCTCACATTTTATTTCACTATTCCATTCCATTCCATTCCACTCCATTCCATTCCACTAAATTCCCTTCCATTTATTTCCCTTTACAGTGCCTCACTCTGTCAACCAACCTGGAGCGCAGTGGCAAATCTCAGGTCCCATTTCATTTCACCATTCCATTGCATTCCATTCCACTCCACTCCTCCACTCCACTCCAATCCATTCCACTCCACTCCACTCCTCTCCATTCTAGTCCACTCCACTTCTTCCATTCCAACTCATTCCAATCCACTCCTTTCCACTCCACTCCACTCCCCTCCATCCCATTTCATTCCCCTCCATTCCATTCCATTCCTTTATTTTGACAGGATCTCACTCTGTCACACAGGCTTGTGTGCAGTGGCACAATCTTAGCTCACATTTCATTTCACCATTCCATTCCATTCCATTCAATGGCATTTCGCTTCACTCCAATCAATTTTACTCCACTCCACTCCACTCCAAACAATTCCAGTCCATTCCATTCCAATCCACTCCACTCCACTCAACTACAGGCTGCTCCATTCAACTCCACTCCACTACACTTCACTCCATCCCATTCCTCTCCACTCCATTCCCTCCACTCCACTCCAGTCCCCTCTACTCCACTCCACTCCATTCTGTTCCACTCCACTCCACTCCACTTCATTCAACTCCACTCCACTGCACTCCATTCCACTCTACACCCCTCTACTCCACTCCACTCCATTCCATTCCATTCCATTCCATTCCTTTCTTTCCAGAGGATCTCACTCTGTCATAAAGGATGGATTTCCGTGGTACAATCTCAGCTCACATTTCTATTCACTATTCCATTGTGTTCAATTCCATTCCATTCCATTCCACTCTATTTCCCTCCACTCCGCTCCACTTCACTCCATTCCATTCCACTCCGTCCAATTACATTAGACTCCAATCCACTCCACTCCATTCCACTCCGTTACATTGCATTCCATTCCACTTCACACCATTGCATTCCATTCCTTTCTTTCAATCGGATATCACGGTGTCACCAAGGCTGGAATGCAGTGGCTCAATCTCAGCTCGCATTACCTGTCAACTTTCCATTGCATTGCATTCTATTCCATTGCATTCCAGTGCATTCCATTCCAGTGCATTCCATTCCATTCCATTCCAGTGCAATCCATTCCATTCCTTTTCATTCAATTCCATTTGTTTCCACTCCGTTCCACTCCACTCCAATCCACTCCACTCCATTATATTCCATTGCATGTGATTCCCTTCCACTCCATTCCACTCCTCTCCACTCCACAGCACTCAACTACACTCCATTCCACTACATCCCTTTCCATTTCATTGCATTCCACTGCAATCCCCGCTACCCCTCTCCACTCCACTTCATTCCATTTCATCCCATTCTATTCCAATCCCTTCCATTCCGCTCCTATCTTTCGACAGGATCTCTCTCTGTCACACAGGCTGTAGCATAGTGGCACAATCTCAACACACATTTCTTTTCACCATTCCATTCCATTCAATTTCATTCTGTTACATTACATTTCATTACATTCCACTCCACTCCAGTCCACTCCCCTCCACTCCACACAACTCCAATCCACTCCACTCCACTCTATTCCACTCCACTCCATTCCATTCAATTCCATTCCATTCCGTTTCACTCCATTGCATTCCATTCCTTTCTTTTGACAGGATATCACTGTGTCACAGAGGCTGGAGTGCAGTGGCTCAATCTCCACTCACATTACATGTCAACTTTCCATTGCATTGAATTCTATTCCATTGCATTCCATGCCATTCCATTTCATTCCTTTCCATTCACTTCCATTCCATTCCACTCCGTTACACTCCATTGCACTCCACTCCACTACATTCCATTACGTCTGAATTCATTCCACTTCATTCCACACCTCTCCCCTCCACTGCACTCCACACCAATCCATTCCACTTCATCCCATAACATTCTGCTACATTCCACTGCACTCCACTCCACCCCACTCCACTCAACTTCATTTCAGTCAATTCCATGCAATTCCATTCTTCTCTATTTCACTCCATTCCACTCCTCTCCATTCCACTCCATTCCTTTCCCCTCCACTCCATTCCACTCCACTCCACTCCATTCCAACCCACTCCATTCCACTCCACTCCACTCCAACCCACTCCATTCCACTACACTCCATTTCTCTCCACTCCACTCCCTTCCAGTCCCTTCCAATCCCTTCCACTCCACTCCACTTCAGTCCACTCCACTCAATTGCAATCCACTCCACTCCATTGCACTCCATCCCACTTCACTCCTCTCTACTCCACTGCATTCCACTCCACTACACTCCAATCCACTCCGTTCTACTCCCCTCCATTCCACTCCACTGCATTTCACTTCACTCCATTCCACTCCACTCTACTCCACTCCACTCCACTCCATTCCATTCCATTCCACTCCATTCGATTCCATTCCTTTCTTTCCACAGGATCTCTCTCTGTCACTATGTCTGGAGTGCAGTGGAACAAACCCAACTCACATTTCTTTACACCGTTCCATTGCATTCCATTCCATCCCATTCCATTCCACTCTATTTCATTCCACGGCACTCCACTCCACTCTATCCCATTTCACTCCATCCCATTCCATTCGACTCCATTCCACTTCATTCCACTCAACTCCACTTCATTCCATTCCATTCCATTCCATTCCATCCATTCCATTCCAGTTCACTCCATTGCTTTCCTTTCCTTTCTTTCGACAGGATATCACTGTGTCACCCAGGCTGCTTTGCAGTGGCACAATCTCAGCTCACATTACCTGCCAACTTTCTATTTCATTGTATTCTATTCAATTACATTCCATTGCATTCCATTCCGTTCCGTTCCATTCCATTCCATCTCATTCAAATCCATTCCATTCCACTCCGTTCCACTACACTCCACTCCACTCCACTACATTTCATTACATCCGTTTCCATTCCATTCCATTCCACTCTTCTCTACTCCACTCCACTCCACTACATCCCACTCCATCCCATTCCATTCGCCTCCATTCCACTGCACTCCACTCAACCCCAATCCACTCTGCTTCATTCCATCCTATTCCGTTCCATTCCATTCCTCTCCGTACCCCTCCAATCCACTTCACTCCACTCCACTCCACTCCAGTCCACTCCATTTCATTTCATTGCATTCCATTCCATTCCACTCCATTCCATTCAGTTCATTTCTTTTGAGAGTATCTCAGTTTGTTACCAAGCCTAGAGCACAGTGGCACAATCTCAGCTCACATTTCATTTCACCATTCCATTCTGTTATATTCCATTCAATTCCATTCCATTCCACTCCGTTCCACTCCACTCCACTCTGCTCCACTACAATCCGTTACACTGAATTCCATTCCTTTCCATTCTACTACACTCCACTCCACTCCATTCCATTCCATCCCATTCCATTCTTCTCCATTCCACTGCACTTCACTCCACCCCAATCCACTCCACTTCATTCCTTTCCATTCCATCCCATTCCATTCCTCTCCATTACACTCCAATCAACTTCACTGCACTCCAAGCCATTCCAGTCCACTCCATTTCATTGCATTCCATTCCATTCCATTTGACTCCATTCCATTCCGTTCCTTTCATTTGAGGGTATCTCACTCTTTTACCAAGCCTAGAGCACAGTGGCACAATCTCAGCTCACATTTCATTTCACCATTCCATTCCATTCCACTCCATTCCACTGCACTCCACTCCAATACATTCCATTCCACTTTTTTCCAGTCCACTCCATTCCATTCCATTCCATCCCATCCCATTACATTCCACTCCTTTACACTCCGTTCCACTCCACTCCACTACACTCCACTCTAATCCGTTCCACTCCACTCAACTCCACTGCATTCCACTCAACTCCACTAAATTCCACTCCACTCCATTCCATTTCAATCCATTCCATTCCATTCCATTTCACTCCATTGCATTCCATTCGTTTATTTCAAAAGGATATCACTGTGTCACTCAGGTTTGAGTGTAGTGGCACAATCTCAGCTCACAATACATGTCAACTTTTCATTGCATTGCATTCTATTCCATTGCGTTCCATTCCATTCAATTAAATTCCATTCCATTCCATTGCGTTCCACTCCACTCGACTCCAATCCAGTACATTTCATTTCATCCAATTCCATTCCACTCCTCTCCACTCCACTGCACACCACTCTACTCCGTTCCGCTCCATCCAATTCCATTCCGCTCCATTCCACTGCACTCCACTCCATCGCACTCCACTCCAATTCATTCCATTCCATTCCATCCCACTCTATTCCTCTCCATTCCACTCTACTCCACTTCACTCCATTCCACTCCTCTACAGTCCACTCCATTCCATTCCATTCCATTGCATTCCGTTCTATTCCACTGCATTCCATTGCATTCCTTGCTTTCGTGAGTATTACATTCTGTCACCCAGCCTGGAGCACAGTGGAACAAACTCAGTTCACATTTCATTACTATTCCACTCCACTCCATCCCATTCCATTCTAATCCATTTCATTCCACTCCTTTCCACTTCACTAAAGTCCACTCCACTCCACTCCATTCCATTCTTCTCCATTTCATTCTTTTGACAGGATCTCACTCTGTCATCCAGGCTGGTTTGCAGTGGCAGAATCTCAGTTCACATTACATTTTACCATTCTTTTCCATTCCATTCCACTGTACTCCACTCCATGCCACTCAATTCCACTCCAATCCACTCCAATTCATTCCATTCCATTCCATTCCATTCCATTTCTTTCTTTTGACAGGATCTCCCTCTGTCATACAGGCTGTAGCGTAGTGGAACAATCTCAGCACACAATTCTTTTCACAATTCCATTCCATTTCATTTCTTTCTTTTGACAGGATCTCCCTCTGTCATACAGGCTGTAGCGTAGTGGCACAATCTCAGCACACATTTCTTTTCACAATTCCATTCCATTCTATTCCACTCCATTCCACTGCACTCACTACATCCCACTCCACCGCACTCCATTCCATTCCATTCTACTCCATTCAACTCCTTTCCTTTCTTTCCACAGGATCTCACTCAATCACAAAGGCTGGAGTGCAGTGGCACAATCTCAGCTCACATTTTTCACCATTCCATTGCATTCCATTCCATCCCATTACAATCCACTCTATTTCGCTCCACTCCGCTCCACTCCACTCCATTCCATTTCATTCCATCCCATCCCATTCGACCCCAGTCCACTCCACTCCACCCCACTCCATTCCATGCTACTCCACTCTACTCCATTCCATTCCTTTCCATTCCGTTTCATTTCACTCCATTGCATTCCATTCCTTTCTTTCGACGGGATATCACTGTGTCACCCAGTCTGGAATGCAGTGGCACAATTTCATCTCACATTACATTTCAACTTTCAATTGCATTGCATTCTATTCCATTGCATTGCATTTTATTCCATTCCATTCCATTCCATTCCATTCCATTCCATTCCACTCTGTTCCACTCCAATCCACTCCACTTCATACCATTACATGTGATTCCATTCCACTCCACTCCACTCAATTCCATTCCATTCCATTCCAATCCACTCCATTCCACTCCACTACATTCCACTCCACTCCATTCCACTCCTCACCACTCCAGTCCACTCCACTCCTTTCCACTGCATCCCGTTCTATTCCACTCCATTCCACTGCACTCTACTCCACCCCACTCCACTCCACTTCATTCCTTCCTATTCCGACCCCTTTCATTCCTCTCCATTCCCCTTTACTCCTCTTCACTGCACTCCAATTCACTCCATTCCATTCCGTTCCACTGCATTTCATCCATTCCTTTCTTTTGAGAGTATCTCACTCTGTCACACAGCCTGGAGCACAGTGGCACAATCTCAGCTCACATTTCATTTCACCATTCAATTCTATACCATTCCATTCCATTCCTTGCCACTACACTCCACTCCACTCCAATCCATTTCACTCCACTCCACTCCACTACATTCCAGTCCACTCCCCTCTTTTCTGTTCAATCCCATTCCATTCCATTCGTATCCACTCCACTCCACTCCACTCCACTCCATTCCATTCCATTCCACTCCATGCCATTCCATTCCATTCTTTTGACAGGATCTCACTCTTTCACTCAGGCTGTTGTGCAGTGGCATCATCTCAGCTCACTTTTCATTTCACCATTCCATTCCATTCTATTCTATTCCATTCCATTCCATTCCACTGCACTCCAATCCACTGCACTCCAATCCACTCCACTCAATTCCACTCCATTCCACTACAATCCATTCCATTCCATTCCATTCCAATCCCTTCAATTCCACTCATTTCTTTCGACAGGACCTCCCACTGTCACACAGGCTGTAGTGTAGACACATCAACCTATATTTCTTTTCACCATTCCATTCCGTTTCGTTCTGTTCCACTCCATTCTGTTCCATTCCATTCCACTCCACTCCACTCCACTGCACTCCATTCCACTCCAGTCCATTCCAATCAACCACTCCACTCCAATCCACTCCACTTCACTCCACTCCATCCCATTCCACTCCACTACATCCCATTCCACTCCACTCCATTCCACTCCACTCCACTCCAATCCATTCAATTTCACTCCATTGCACTCCCTTCCCTTCTTTGGACAGGATGTCACTGTGTGACCCAGGCTGGAGTACATTGGCACAATCTCAGCTCACATTATATGTCAATTTTCCATTGAATTGCGTTCTATTCCATTGCATTCCTTTCCTTTGCATTCCATTCCTTTCCATTCCATTCAATTTCTTTCCACTCCACTCTGTTCCATTCCACTCCACTCCACTCGAATCCACTGCATTACATTTCATCTTACTCCCTTCCAGTCCATTCCACTCCTCTCCACTCCACTGCACTCCACTCCAATATATTCCACTCCATCCTATTTAATACCGCTCATTCCACTGCACTCCGGTCCAACCCACTGCACTCTACTTCATTCCATTTCATTCCTTCCCATTCCTTTCCTCCCCATTCCACTCCACTCCACTTCACTCCACTCCACAACAGTCCACTTCACTCCATTTCACTCCATCCCATTCCATTCGACCCCACTCCACTCCACTCCACTCCATTCCACTCCATTCCATTCCATTCCATTCGATTTCACATCATCGCATTTCGTTCCTTTCTTTCGACGGGATATCACAGTATCACCCAGGCTGGAGTGCAGTGCACAATCTCAGCTCGCATTACATGTCATCTTTCTATTGCATTACATTATGTTCCGTTGCATTACATTCTATTCCATTCCATTCCATTCCATTCCATTCCATTCCATTCCATTCCATTCCTTTTCATTCAATTCCATTCCTTTCCACTCCATTCCAATTTAATCCACTCCACTCCACTACAATCCATTACATGTGATTCCATGCCACTCCATTCCACTGCCATCCACTCCAAAACACTCCACTACACTCCATTCCACTCCATCCCATTCCATTCCTCTCCATTCCACTTCATTCCCCTTCCACCCCGCTCCAATCTACATCATTCCATTTAATCGCATTCCATACCAATCCTTCCCATTCCACTCATTTCTTTCGACAGGATCTCTCTCTGACACACAAGCTGTAGCGTAGTGGCACAATCTCACCACATATTTCTTTTCACCGTTCCATTCCATTCCATTCCATTACAATCCATTAGAGTACATTCCACTCCACTCCACTCCAATCCAGTCCACTCTGCTCGACTTCACTGCACTCCACTCCACTCCACTCCATTCCATTTCATTCCACTCCACTCTACTCATTCCACTCCACTCCACTCCCCTCCAATCCATTCCACTCCCCTCCATTCCACTCCACTCCACTCCAATCCACTGCACTCTGTTTCACTACACTCCATTCCCATCCACTCCACTCCACTTCACTCCATTCCATTTCACTCCACTCCATTCCAATCTATTCCACTCTACTCCATTCCCATCCATTCCATTCCATTCCATTCCCCTCCACTCCATTCCACTCCATTTCATTCCACTCTACTCACCTCCACTCCACTCCACTCCATTCTATTTTATTCTATTACAATCTTTTTCACTCCATTGAATTCCATTCCTTTCTTTTGACAGGATACACCTTTGTCACCCAGGCTGGTATACAGTGGCACAATCTCAGCTCACATTACATGTCAACTTTCCATTGCATTGCATTCTTTCCATTGCATCCCATTGCATTCCTTTCCATTCCATCCCTTTCCATTCCATTCCATTCCATTCCACTCAACTCCACTCCTCTACTTTCCATTATTTATGATTGCATTACACTCCATTGCGCTCATCTCCACTACACTGCACTTCACTCCCCTCCACTCCACTCCATCCCATTGCATTCCACTCCATTCCTGTGCACTCCACTCCACCCCACTCCACTCCACTTCATTCCATTCCATTCCATCCCTTTCCATTCCGCTCCACTCCACTCCACTCAACATCATTCCACTCTACTCCATTCCATTCCATTCCATTCCATTCCACTTCACTCCACTCCACTCCGCTCCGCTCCACTCCATTCCATTCCATTCCATTCCATTCCATTCCATTCCATTCCACTCCATTCCACTCTATTCCATTCCATTCCTTTCTTTTGACAGTATTTCAGTCTGTTACAAAGCCTAGAGTGCAGTGGCACAATCTCAGCTCACATTTCATTTCGCCATTCCATTCCATTCCTTTCCATTCTATTCCATTCAATTCCATTCCATTTTACTCCATTCCCTCCACTCCACTCCACTACATTCCATTCCACTCCATTGCACTCCTCTCCACTCCACTGCACTCCACTCCTCTCCATTCCACTCCACCCCATTCCATTCGGCTCCATTCGACTGCACTCAAATCCACCCCAATCCCCTCCACTTCATTCCATTCCATTCCATCCCATTCAATTTCACTCCATTGCATTCCATTCCTTCCTTTTGACAGGATATCACTGTGTCACCCAGGCTGCTGTGCAGTGTCACAATCTCAGCTCACATTACATGTCAACTTTCCATTGTGTTGTGTTCTGTTCCATTTCATTCCATTCCATTCCATTCCACTCCATTCTGTTCCATTCAATTCCATTCCATTCCACTTCATTCCACTCCACTCCACTCTACTACATTCAATTACTTCCGATTCCATTCCACTTCATTCCACTCCTGTCCACTCCACTGCACTCCACTCCACTCCATTCCATTATATCCCATTCCATTCCACTCCATTCCACTCCACTCCACTTCACTGCACTCCACTCCATTCCATTTCACTCCATCCCATTCCATTCGAGTCCATTCCACTCCACTTCACTCCATTTCACTCCATTCCACTGCCTTCCATTCCTTTCCATTCCATTTCATTTCACTCCTTTGCATTCCATTTCTTTCTTTCGACAGGATATCACTGTTTCCCCCAGGCTGGAATGCAGTGGCACAATCTCATCTCACATTACATGTCAACTTTCAATTCCATGGCATTATATTCCATTCCATTCCGTTGCATTCCATTCCATTCCTTTCCATTCCATTCCATTCCATTCCATTCCATTCCATTCCATTGCATTCCATTCCATTCCACTCCACTCCACTCTACTTCATTCCATTATGTCCTATTCCTCTTCACTCCACTACATTTCATTACATCTGATTCCATTCCACTCCATTCTGCTACTCTCCACTCCACTGCACTCCACTGCACTCCATTCCACTCCATCCCATTCCATTACTCTCCAATCCACTGCACTCCACTCCACCCCACTCCACTCCACTGCATTCCATTCCATTCCATCCCTTTCCATTCCTCTCCATTCCACTCCAGTTCACTCCATGCCATTCCCTCCAGTCCACACCATTCCATTCCCTTCCATTCCATAGCATTCCATTCCATTCCTTTTTCCGAGAGTATCTCACTATGTCACCCAGCCTGGAGCACAGTGCCATAATCTCAGCTCACATTTCACCATTCCATTCTACTCCTTTCCTTTCCATTGTATTCCACTACACTACACTCCTCTCTTCTCCACTCCAATTGATTCTACTACAATCCACTCCACTCGATTCCAGTCCACTCCACTCATTTCCATTCCACCCCATTCCATTCCACTCCTTTCCACTCCACTCCACTCTACTCCAGTCCTCTCCATTCCATTCCACTCCATTCCATCCCATTCCTTTCTTTTGACAGGATCTCCCACTGTCACCCAAGCTGGTGTGCAGTGGCTCAATCTCAACTCACATTTCATTTCACCATTCCATTCCATTACACTGCACTCCACTCCATGCAATTCAATTCCACTCCACTCCACTTCAGTACATTCCATTCCATTCCATTCCAATCCCTTCTCTTCCACTCCTTTCTTTTGACAGGATCTCCCTCTGTCACACGGGCTGTAGCTTAGTGGCACAATCTCAGCACACATTTTTTTTTCACCATTCCATTGTGTTCTGTTCGTTTCCGTTACATTCCGTTCCATTATATTCTGCTCTGTTCCACTTCACTCCCTTACACTTCATTCCAATCAATTCCATTCCACTCCACTCCACTCCACTCCATTCCAATCTACTCCATTCCATTCCAATCTACTCCATTCCACTCCACTCCACTCGAATCCACTCCTCTCCACTCCATTCAATTCCACACAATTCCACTGCACTCCTCTCCACACCACTCCGCTCCACTGCACTCCATTCCACTGCACTCCATTCCACTCCACTCCAGTCCACTCCACTCACTCCACTCCACTGCCTTCCTTTCCACTCCATTCCACTCCATTCCACTGCACTCCATTTCACTCCACTCCCTTCCACTCTACTCCACTTCATTCCATTTCATTCCTTTCTTTCCACCGGATCTCTCTCTGTCACAAAGGCTGCAGTGCAGTTGCACAATCTAACCTTTCCTATCTTTACACCATTCCATTGCATGCCATTCCATCCCTTTCCATTCCACTCTATTTCACTCCACTCCACTCCACTCTATCCCATTTCACTCCATTCCATGCCATTCGACTCCAATCCACTCCACTCCCCTCAACTCCATTCCATTCCATTCTATTCCATTCCATTGCACTCCATTGCATTCCATTCCTTTCTTTTAACAAGATATCACCGTGTCACCCAGGTTGGAGTGCAGTGGCATAATCTCAGCTCACATTACGTGTCAACTTTCCATCTCATTGCATTCTATTCAATTGCATTCCATTCCATTCCATTTTTCCCATTCCATTTCATTCAATTCCATTCCATTCCACTCCCTTCCACTCCACTCCACTAAACTCAACTACATTCCATTACATCTGATTCCTTTCCACTCCATTCTAATCCTCTCCACTCCACTGCACTCCATTCCACTCCATCCCATGGCATTCGGCTCCATTCCACTGTACTCCTCTCAATTCCAATCCAATCCACTCCACTTCATACCATTCCATTCCATCCCATTCCATTCCTCTCCATTCCTCTCCAATCCACTTCACTCCTCTCAACTCCACTCCAGTCCACTCCATTTCATTGCATTCCATTCAATTCCATTTAACTCCCTTCCATTCCTTTCCTTTCTTTCGACAGTATCTCACTCTGTTATCAAGCCTAGAGCCCAGTGGCACAATCTCAGCTCACATTTAATTTCACCATTCCATTCCATTCAATTGCTTTAAATTCCATTCCATTCCACTCCGTTCCACTCCACTCCACTACATTCCATTCCAATCCATTCCACTCCTCTCCACTCCACTCCATTACCCTCCATCCCATTCCATTCAGTTCCATTCCACTGCACTCCACTCCTCCCCAATCCACTCCACTTCATTCCATTCCATTACATCTCATTCCTTTCCTCTCCATTCCACTCCAATCCACTTCTCTCCACTCCACTGCACTCCAGTCCACTCCATTTCATTGAATTCCATTCCATTCCCTTCCATTCCATTCCTTTCTTTCTAGAATATCTCACTCTGTTACCAAGCCTAGAGCTCAGTGGCACAATCTCATCTCACATTTCATTTCACCATTCCATTCCATTACATTCTATTCCATTAAACTCCATTCCATTCCACTCTGTTCCACTCCACTCCACTCAACTACATTCCATTACATCCGATTCCATTCCACTCCATTTCATTCCTCTCCACTCCCCTACACTCCATTTCACTCCATCCCATTCCATTCAGTTCCATTCCACTGCACTCCACTCCAGCCCAATCCAGTCCACTTCATTCCATCCCATTCCATTCCTCTCCATTCCACTCCAATCCACATCACTCCACTCCACTCCATTCCATTCCATTCCAATCCATTCCATTCCATTCCGTTCTTTTGACAGGATCTCACTCTGTCACCCAGACTGCTGTGCAGTGGCTCAATCCCAGCTCACTTTTCCTTTCAGCATTCCATTCCATTCCATTGCACTGCACTCCACTCCATGCCACTCAATTCCACTCCACTACACTTCAGTCCATTCCACTCCATTCCAATCCCTTCTATTCCACTCCTTTCTTTCGACACAATCTCCCTCTGTCACACGGGATGTAGCTTAGTCGCACAATCCCAGCACACATCTTTTTTCACCATTCCATTGTGTTCCATTCCGTTTTGTTCCATTCCGTTCCATTCCGTTCTGCTTCGTTCCACTCCACTCCCCTACAGTCCATTCCACTCCACGCCACTCCACTCCACTCCATTCCAATCTACTCTATTCCACTCCACTCCACTCCAATCCACTCCTCTCCACTAGATTCCATTCCACGCAATTCCACTGCACTCCACTCCATCCCCCTCCACTCCACTCCACTGCACTCCATTCCACTCCATTACAGTCCACTCCATTCTGCTCCATTGCATTCTGTTCCACCCCTCTCGAATCCATTCCACTCCACTCCATTTCACTCCACTCCATTCCACTCCATTCCACTCCACTCCATTCAACTCCACTCCATTCCATTCCACACCATTCCATTCCATTTCTTTCTTTCCACTGGATCTCTCTCTTTCACAAAGGCTGTAGTACAGGGGCAAAATCTAAGCTTACCTATGTTTACTCCATTCCGTTGTATTCCATTCCATCCCATTCCATTCCACTCTATTTCTCTCCACCCCACTCCACTCCACTCTATCCCATTTCAATCCATTCCATGCCATTCTACTCCAATCCACTCCATTCCACTCAATTCCATTCCATTCCATTCCATTCTATTCCATTCCATTGCACTCCATTGCATCCCATTCCTTTCTTTCAACAAGATATCACTGTGTCACCCCAGTTGGACTGCAGTGGCACAATCTCAGCTCACATTACATGTTAACATTCCATTTCATTGCCTTCTATTTAATTGCATTCCTTTGCATTCCATTCCATTCCATTCCATTCCCTTCCATTCCATTCCATTCTATTCCATTAAATTCCATTCCATTCCACTCCACTCCACTCCACTACATTCCATTGCAATCAATTCCACTCCTCTCCACTCCACTCCACTCCATTAACCTCCATCCCATTCCATTCGGTTCCATTCCTCTGCACTCCACTCCACCCCAATCCACTCCATTTCATTACATTCCATTACATCCCATTCCATTCCTCTCCATTCCCCTCCAATCCACTTCACTCCACTCCACTGCTGTCCACTCTATTTCACTGCATTCCATTGCATTCCATTCTAATCCATTCCATTCCATTCCTTTCTTTAGAAAGTATCTCACTCTGTTACCAAGCCTAGAATGCAGTGGCACAATCGCAGCTTACATTTCATTTCACCATTCCATTCCATTCTATTCCATTAAATTCCATTCCATTCCACTCCTTTCCAGTCCACTCCACTCCACTCCACTACATTCCATTCCAATCCATTCCACTCCTCTCCACTCCACTTCACTCAACTCCACTCCTTTACCCTCCATCCCATGCCATTCGGTTCCATTCCACTGCACACCATTGCACCCCAATCCACTCCACTTCATTCCACTCCATTACATCCCATTCCATTCCATTCCATTCTATTCCATTCATCTCCACTCCACTCCACACCAATCCATTCCACTCCATTCCAGTCCACTCCTCTCCATTCCATTCCATTCCATTCCATCCCATTCCATTCCACTCATTTCCACTCTGTTCCAGTTCACTCCATTCCACTCCACTCCACTCCACTCCATTCCACTCCACTCAATTCCACTGCATTCCACTCCACTAAATTCCACTCCACTCCATTCCATTCTATTCAATTTCACTCCATTGCCTTCCATTCCTTACTTTAGACAGGATATCATTGTGTCACCCAGGCTTGAGTGCAGTGGCACAATCTCAGCTCACACTACATGTCAACATTCCATTGCGTTGCATTCGATTGCATTGCATTGAATTCCATTCCATTCCATTCAATTATATTAAATTCCATTCCGTTCCACTCCACTCCACAATTTTTCATTACATCTGATTCCATTCCACTCCATTCCACTCCTCTCCACCCCACTGCACACCACTCCACTCCATTCCAGTCCATCCCTTTCCATTCCGCTCCATTCCACTTCACTCCACTCCACCCAACTCCACTCCAATTCATTTCATTCCTTTCCATCCCGTTCCAGTCCTCTCCATTCCACTCTACTCCACTGCACTCCATTCCACTCTACTGCAGTCCACTCCATTAAATTCCATTCCATTGCATTCCCTTCCATTCCTTTCTTTTGAGAGTATCTCATTCTGTCACACAGCCTGGAGCGCAATGGCACAAACTCCATTCACATTTCATTTCCATGCAGTTCCACTCCATTTCATTCCATTCCATTCCATTCCATTCCATTTCATACCATTCCATTCCATTCCACTCCTTACCACTCCACTCCAGTCTACTCCACTCCACTCCATTCCATTCTACTCCTTTCCATTACATTCCTTTCTTTTGACAGGATCTCACTCTGACATTCATGCTGGTGTGCATTGGCACAATCTCAACTCGCATTTCATTTCACCATTCCATTCCATTCCACTGCACTCCACTCCAACCCACTGAATTCCACTCCACTCCCCTCCACTCCACTCCATTCCATTCCACTACACTCCCCTACACTCCAATCCACTCCATTCCACTCCACTCCATTCCACTTCACTGCACCCCACTCCTTTACACTACACTACACTCTAACCCACTTCACTCCACTCCACTCCTCTCCATTCCATTCCATTACACTCCATTCCATTCCTTTCTTTCTTTCTACAGGATCTCACTCTGTCACAAATTCTGGAGTGCAATGGCACAATTGCAGCTCACATTTCTTTTCACCATTCCGTTGCAATAAATTCCATTCCATTCCTTTCTTTCTACAAGATCTCACTCTGTCACAAAGGCTGGAATGCACTCTCACAATCTCAGCTCACATTACTTTTCACCATTCCATTGCATTCCTTTCCATCCATTGCATTCCACTCTATTTCACTCCACTCCACTCTGTTCCACTCCATTCCATTCCATGCCACTCCACTCCACTCTTCTTCTCTCCCTACCTCTCAATTCCATTCCACTCTATTCCATTCCATTCCACTCCACTCCACTCCATTCCACTCCAATAAACTCCATTGCATGCCACTCCACTCCATTCTATTCCACTTCACTCCATTCCATTCATTTCCGTTCCATTCCTCTCCATTCCATTCCACTCTACTCCATTCCATTATATTCCACTCCCCTCCATTCCTGTCCACTCCACTCCACTCCATTCCATTCCTTTCGATTCCATTCCAATCCACTCCTCCCCACTCCATTCCTTTCCATTCCATTCCATTCCATTCCATTCCATTCCATTCCATTATATTACATTACATTACACTCTACTCCACTCCATTCTACTCCATTCCACTCCACTCCACTCCACTTTACTCCACTTCACTTCATGCCATTCCACTCCATTCCATTCCATTCCTTTCTTTCCACAGGAACTCCCTCTCTAACAAAGACTGGAGTGCAGTGGAACAATCTCAGCTCACATTTCTTTCCAACTTTCCATTGTATTCCACTCCATCCCTTTCCATTCCACTCTATTTCATTCCACTCCACTCCTCTCCACTCCATTCCATTCCACTCCATCCCATTCCATTAGACTCCTTTCTACTCCACTGCACTCCACTCCACTCCATTCCACCCCACTCAATTCCCCTCCACTCCACTCTACTCCATTCCACTCTACTCCATTGCATTCCACTCCACCCCACTCCATTCCATTCCATTCTACTCCACTCCATTCCACTCCACTCCACTCCATTCCACTCCACTCCATTCCCTTATACTCCACTCCACTTCATTCCCTTCGACTCCACTCAACTCCACTCCATTCAATTCCTTTCGATTCCATTCCAATCCACTCCTCCCTACTCCATTCCATTCCATTCCATTCCATTCCATTCCATTCCATTCCATTCCACTCTATTCCACTCCACTCTACGCCATTCCACTCCATTCCAGTCCACTCCACTCCACTCGACTCCACTGCACTCTACTCCTCTCCACTCTATTCCATTCCACACCATTCCATTCCATTCCTTTCTTTCCACAGGAACTCTCTCTGTCACAAAGTCAGTGGTGCAGGGGCGCAATCTCAGCTCACATTTCTTTCCAGCATTCCATTGCATTCCATTCCATCCCTTTTCATTCCACTCTATTTCTTTCCACTCCACTCTTCTGCACTCCATTCTATTCCACTCCATCCCATTCAATTCAACTCCATTCCCCTCCATTCTACTCCACTCCACTCCATTCCACCCCACTCAATTAACCTCCACTCCACTCCACTCCACTCCATTTCATTCCGCTCCAATCCAGAGCGTTCCACTCCAATCCAGAGCATTCCACTCCACCCCACTCCCTTCCATTCCATTCTACTCTATTCCATTCCACTCCACTCCACTCCATTCCACTCCTCTCCACTCCATTCCACTCTATCTCACTCCGTTCCACTCCACTCCACTCCACTCCATTCCATTCCATTCCATTCCACTGCACTCCACTCCTCTTCATTCCCTTCCATGCCATCCCATTCCCTTCCTTTCCATTCCACTCCACTCCACTTCACTCCACTCGCCTCAACTCCAGTTCAGTCCATTCCATTCCATTCCACTGTATTCCATTCCTTTTCTTTCTTTGGAGAGTATCTCACCCTGTAACCCACCCTGGGGTGCAGTGGCACAATCTCAGCTCACATTTCATTTCACCACTCCGTTCCCTTCCATTCAATTCCAATCCACTCTTCTCCACTCCACTCCAATCCATTCCACTCCACTCCACACTACTCCATTCCAGTCCACTCTACTTTTTTGCTTTCCATCCCATTCCATTCCAGTCCTTTCCACCCCTCTCCACTCCATTTCGTTCAATTTGACTCCATTCCATTCCATTCCTTTCTTTTGACAAGATCTCACACTGACACCCAGACTGGTGTGCAGCTGCACAATCTCAGCTCACATTTCCTTTCACCATTCCATTCTATTCCATTCTATTCCATTCCACGGCACTCCACCCCAGTCCACTCAATTCCACTACACTACACTCCAATCCATGCCATTCCATTTCATTCCAATCCCTTCAATACCACTCCTTTCTTTTGACAGGATCTCCCTCTGTCCCACAGGCTGTAGCGTAGTGGCACAATTTCAGCACACATTTCTTTTCACCATTCTATTCCATTCCATTCTTTTCCATTACATTCCATTCCTCTCCACTCCATTCCACTCCACTCCACTTCACTCCACTCCATTCCACTCCACTCCATTCCTCTCCACTCCACTGATTTCCATTCCAATCCACTCCACTCCACTCCAATCCACTACACTCCATTCCACTGCACTCCACTCCATTCCACTCAATTCTACTCCACTCCATTCAACTCCACTCAACTCCACTCCATGCCATTTCACTCCACTCCACTCCAGTCCACTCCACTCCATTCCATTCTACTCCTCTCCACTCCAATCCATTCCACACCATTCCACTCCATTCCATTCCCCTCCACTCCACTGCACTCCATCCACTCAATTTCATTCCATTCCACTCAATTCCATTCCATTATGTTCTTTCCACAGGATCTCACTCTGCCATAAAGCCTGAGGTGCAGTGACACAATCTCATCTCACATTTATTTTCACCATTCCATTTCATTCCATTCCATCCCTTTCTATTCTGCTCTATTTCACTCCACTCCACTCCACTCCACTCCATTCCATTCCACTCCATCCCATTCCATTCCACTCAATTCCACTTCACTCCACTTCACTCCAGGCCATTCCATATATTCCATTCCATTTCATTCCATTGCCTTCCATTGCTTTAATTCGACAGGATATCACTGTGTCAGGAAGGAGTGCAGTGGCACAATCGCAGCTCACATTACATGTCAACTTTCCATTGAATTGCTTTCTATTCCATTGCATTAAATTGCATTCCATTCCACTCCATTCCATTCCATTCAATTCCATTCCTTTCCACTCCGTTCCGCTCCACTCCCCTCCACTCCACTACATTCCATTGCAACCATTTCCATTACATTCCATTCCACTCCTCTCCACTCTACTGCTCTCTACTCCACTCCATTCCACTCCATCCCATTGCATTCCGCTCCATTCCACTGCACTCCACTCCCTCCCACTCCATTCCACCTCATTGCATTCCATCCCATAACATTCCTCTCCATTCCACTCCTCTCCACTTCACTCCACTCCACTCCAGTCCACTCCATTCCATTCCCTTCCTCTGCATTCCCTTCAATTCCTTTCTTTCAAGAGTATCTCACTCAACCAGGCTGGAAGCCAGTTGCACAATCTCAGCTCACATTTCATTGCACCATTCCATTTCATTTCATTCTATTCCATTCCATTCCACTCCATTCCACTCCAATCCTCTCCACTCCACTCCATTCCATTCCTCTCCACTCCAGTCCAGTGCACTACACTCCATTCCCCTCCACTCCACTCAATAGCACTGCACTCCATTGCTCTCCACTACACTTCACCCCATTCCATTCCACTCCACTCCACTATAGTCCACTCGACTGCATTCCACTCCACTCCACTCCACTCCACTCCATTCCACTCCATTCCACTCTACTCCATTCCACTCTACTCCATTCCATTCCATTCCATTCCACTCCATTGCATTCCATTACTTTCTTTCCATGGGATCTCACTCTGTCATAAACTCTGCATTGCAGTGGCACAATATCGGCTCACATTTCTTTTCACCATTCCGTTACATTACATTCTATCCCATTCCATTCCACTCTATTTCACTGCACTCCACTCGACTCCATTCCATTCCATTCCATCCCATTCCTTTCGACTCCATTCCACTTCACTCCACTCCACTCCACTCCATTCCATTCCATTCTATACATTCCATTCCATTTCAATCCATTGCATTTCATTGCTTTCTTTCGACAGGATATCACTCTGTCACTTAGGAATGAGTGCTGTGGTACAATCGCAGCTCACATTACATGTCAACTTTCCAATGCATTGCCTTACATTCTATTGTTTTCCTTTGCATTCCATTCCATTCCTTTCCACTTCATTCCTTTCCATTCCATTCAATTCCATTCTTTCCACTCCGCTGCACTTTACTTCACTCCACTCCACTACATTCCATTACATCCTTTTCCATTACACTCCATTCCAATCCTCTCCACTCCACTTCTCTCCACTCCACTCCATTCCACTCCATTCCATAACATTCCTCTCCATTCCACTGCAATCCACTCCACCCCACTCCACTCCACCTCATTCCATTCCATCCCATAACATTCCTCTCCATTCCACTCCACTCCACTCCAGTCCACCCCACTCCACTCCATCTCATTCCATTCCATCACATAACATTCCTCCCCATTCCCCTCCACTCCACTCCACTCCACTCCAGTCCACTCCATGCTATTCCATTCCATTCCATTCCATTCCATTCCATTCCATTCCATTCCATTCCTTTCCACTCTGTTCCACTCCACTCCACTCCACAACATTCCATTACATTCGATTCCATTCCACTCCATTCCACTCCTCTCACCTATTCTGCATTCCACTCCACTGCATTCCACTCCATCCTTTCCCATTATGCTCCATTCCACGGCACTCCCCTCCACCCAACTCCACTCCACTTCATTCCATTCCATTCCTTCACATTCCATTCCACTCCTTTCTACACCACTCCACTCCACTCCACTCCAGTCCACTCCATCCCATTCCATTCCATTCCACTGCAGTCCATTCCATTCCTATCTTTCAAGAATATCTCACTCTGTCACCCAGCTGGGAGTGCAGTGGCAAAATCTCAGCTCTCATTTCATTTCACCATTCCATTCCAATCCATTCCACTCCATAAACTTCACTCTACTCCACTCCAATCCATTCCACTCTCCACTCCGCTCCATTCCAGTCCACTCCACTACTTTCCATTCAATCCCATTCCATTCCACTCCTTTCCACTCCACTCCAGTCCACTCAACTCCACTCCATTCTATTCCATTCCATTCTACTCCATTCCATTCCATTCCTTTCTTTTGACAGGATCTCACTCTGTCAAACAGGCTGGTGAGCAGTGGCACAATCTCAGCTCACATTTCATTTCACCATTCCATTCCATTCCACTGCACTCCACTCCACTTCACTCAATTCCACTACACTCCACTCGAATCCATTCCATTCCATTCCATTTCTTTCTTTTGACAGGATGTCCCTCTGTCACACAGGATGTAGCATAGTTACACAGTCTCAGCACACATTTCTTTTCACCATTCCATTCCATACTCTCCATTCCACTGCACTGCATTCCATCCCACTCCACTCCACCCCATTCTATTCCATTCCACTCCATTCAATTGCATTCCCTTCTTTCCCCAGGAACTCACTCTGTCACAAAGTCTGGAGTGCAGTGGCACAATCTCAGCTCACCTTTCATTTCACCATTCCATTCCATTTCACTGCACTACACTCCACTCCACTCAATTCCACTACACTCCACTCGAATCCATTCCATTCCATTTATTTCGTTTGACAGGACGTCCCTCTGTCACACAGGCTGTAGCATAGTTGCACAGTCTCAGCACACATTTCTTTTCACCTTTCCATTCCATTCCATTCCATTCCTCTCCATTCCACTGCACTCCCCTCCACCCCACTCCACTCCACCCCATTCCATTCCATTCCACTCCATTCAATTGCATTCCTTTCTTTCCACAGGATCTCACTCTGTCACAAATGCTGGAGTGCAGTGGCACAAGCTCAGCTCACATTTCCTTTCACTATTCCATTCCATTCCACTACACTCCACTCTACTGCATTCCATTCCACTACACTACACTCCATTCCATTCCTTTCCATTCCATTCCTTTCCATTCCATTTCATTTCACTCCATTGCATTTCATTCCTTTCTTTCGACAGGATATCACTCTATCACAAAGGCTGGAGTGCAGTGACACAATATCAGCTCACATTACATGTCAACTTTCCATTGCATTGCATTCCATTCCATTGCATTCCATTCCATTCCATTGCATTCCATTCCATTCCATTCCATTCCATTCCATTCTATTCCATTCAATGCCATTCCATTCCATTCCATTCCATTCCATTCCTTTCCATTATATCCCACTCCATTCCACTCAACTCCACTCCACTCCAATACGTTGCATTACATCCGATTCCATTCCACTTTACTCCACTCCACTCAATTCCATTCCATTCCATTCCACTGCATTCCACTCCACTCCATTCCACTCCACACCACTCCAGTCCACTCCACTCCTTTCCACTGCATCCCATTCTATTCTGCTCCATTCCACTGCACTCTACTCCACCCCACTACACTTCACTTCATTCCATACCATTCCATCCCATTCCTTTACTCTCCATTGCCCTCCACTCTTCTTCACTGGACTCCATTTCACTCCAGTCCACTCCATTCGATTCCATTCCATTCCACTGCATTCCATTCCATTCCTTTCTTTCAAGAGTATCTCACTCTGTAATCCAGCCTGGAATGCGGAGGCCCAATCTCAGCTCACATTTCATTTCACCATTCCATTCCATTCCATTCCATTCCATTCCATTCCATTCCATTCCATTCCATTCCTTTCCATTCCTTTCCTTTCCATTCCATTCCTTTCCATTCCGTTCCACTGCACTCCAATCCACTCCACTCTATTCCACTACACTCCACCAGAATCCATTCCATTCCATTCCTTCCGAATCCCTTCCATTCCACTCCTGTCTTTCGACAGAATCTTCCTCTGTCACACAGGCTGTTGTGTAAAGGCACAGTCTCAGCACACATTTCTTTTCACCATTCAATTTCGTTCCATTCCGTTCCACTCCACTCCACTCAACTCCATTCCACTCCACTCCACTCCACTCCACTCCACTCCACTCCAGTCCATTCAGTTTCACTCCATTGCATTCCATTCCTTTCTTTGGACAGGATATCACTGTGTCCCCCAGGCTGGAGTGCAGTGGCACAATCTGAGCTCACATTAAATGCCAACTTTCCATTGCATTGCTTTCTATTCCATTCCTTTCCATTCCATTCCATTCCATTCCATTCCTTTCCATTCCATTCCATTCCATTCCATTCCATTCCATTCCATTCCATTCCATTCCATTCCACTCCATTCCATTCCACTCCCTTCCATTCCACTCTGCTCCACTCTAATCCACTAAATTCCATTTCATCCGCCTCCCTTCCACTCCATTCCAGTGCTCTCCACTCCACTGCACTCCTCTCCAATATATTCCACTCCATCCTATTTAATTCTGCTCCATTCCACTGCACTCCACTCCACCCCACTCCACTCCACCTCATTCCATTCCATTCTTTCCAATCCCATTCCTCTCCATTCCACTCCACTCCACTTCACTCCATTCCACTCCAGTCCACTTCATTCCATTCCATTACATCCTATTCCCCTCCACCCCACTCCACTCCATTTCATTGCATTCCCTTCAATCCCATTCCTTTCCTCTCCATTCCACTCCACTTCACTCCCCTCTAGTCTACTCCACTCCACTTCACTCCTCTCCATTCCATTACATTTCATTCCATTCCATTCCATTCCTCTCCGTTCCACTACACTACACTCCACTGCACAATATTCCATTACATTCGATTTCATTCCACTACATTCCACTCCTCTCACCTCCTCTGCACTCCATGCCACTGCATTCCACTTCATCCTTTCCCATTCTGCTCCATTTCACGGCACTCCCCTCCACCCGAGTAAACTCCATTTCATTCCATTCCATTCCTTCCCATTCCATTCCACTCCTTTCTACTCCACAACTTTACTCCAGTCCACACTAGTCCACTCCATTCGATTCCATTCGGATGCACTGCATTCTGTTCCATTCCTTTCTTTCAAGAATATCTCACTCTGTCACCCAGCCAGGGGTGCAGAAGCACAATCTCAGCTCACATTTCATTTCAACATTCCATTCCTTTCCATTCCACTCCATCAACTCCACTCCACTCCACTCCAATTAATTCCACTCCACTCCATTCCAGTCCACTACACTTCTTTCCATTCCATCCCATTCCATTCCATTCCTTTCCACTCCACTCAAGTCCACTCCATTCCACTCCATTCCATTATACTCCATTCTATTCCATTCCTTTATTTTGACAGGATCTCATTCTGTCACCCAGGCTGGTGTGCAGTGGCACAATCTCAGCTCACATTACATTTCACCATTCCATTCCATTACATTCCACTGTACTCCACTCCACTCAATTCCACTCCACTACACTCCAATGCATTCCATTCCATTCTGTTCCATTCCATTACTTTCCATTTCATTTCTTTCTTTTCACAGTATGTCCCTCTGTCACACAGGCTGTAGCATAGTGGCAGAGTCTCAGCACACATTTCTTTTCACCACTCCATTCCATTTCATTCTGCTCTATTCCATTGCACTCCACTGCACCCCACTCCACTCCATCCCATTCCCTTCCATTCCATGCCATTCAATTCCATTCCTTTTTTTCCACAGGATCTCACTCTGTCACAAACCCTGGAATGCATTGGCACAATGTCAGCTCAGATGTCTTTTCATCATTCCACTGCATTCCATTTCATTCCATTCCATTCCATTCCATTAAATTCCATTCCATTCCATTCCATTATATTCGTCTCTAATTCACTCCACTCCACTCCACTCCATTCCATTTCACTCCATCCTATTCCATTTGACTCCATTCCACTGCACTCCACTGCACTGCACTCCACTCCACTCCACTCCATTCCATTCCTTTCCATTACATTTCATTTCACTCCATTGCATTTCATTCTTTTCTTTCAACAGGATATCACTGTGTCCCCCAGGCTGGAGTACAGTGGCACCATCTCAGCTAACAGTACATGTCAGCTTTCCATTGCATTGCATTCTATTACATTGCATTGAATTCCATTCCATTCCATTCCATTCAATGCCATTCCATTCCATTCTATTCCATTCCATTAGATTCCACTCTGTTCCACACAACTCCACTCCACTCCAATACATTCCATTACATCTGATTCCATGGCACTTTACTCCACTCCACTCAATTCCATTCCATTCCATTCCAATCCACTCCATTCCACTCCACTCCATTCCTCTCCATACCACTCCTGTCCACTCCACTCCTTTCCACTGCATCCCATTCTATTCTGCTCCATTCCACTGCACTCTATTCCACCCCACTCCACTTCACTTCATTCCATCCCATTCCATCCCATTCCATTTCTCTCCATTCCCTTCCACTCCTCTTCACTGCACTCCAATTCACTCCACTCCATTCCATTCCATTCCATTCCATTCCATTCCATTCCATTCCATTCCATTCCATTCCATTCCATTCCATTCCATTCCATTCCATTACATTACATTCCACTGCATTCCATTCCATTCCTTTCTTTCGAGAGTATCTCACTCTGTCACCCAGCCTGGAGCGCAGAGGCCCAATCTCGGCTCACATTTCATTTCACCATTCAATTCCATACCATTCCATTCCATTCTTCTCCACTCCACTGCACTCCAGTCCATTCTACTCCACTCCACTCCATTCCAGGCCACTCCCTTCCTTTCCATTCAATCCCAATTCATTCCACTCCTTTCTACTCCACTACACTCCACTACACTCCATTCAATTCCATTCCACTCCATTCCATTCTATTCCTTTCTTTTGACAGGATCTCACTCTGTCACTCAGGCTGTTGTGGAGTGGCATCATCTCAGCTCACACTTCATTTTACCATTCCATTCTGTTCCATTCCACTGCACTCCAATCCACTCCACTGAATTCCCCTCCACTCCACCGCAATTAATTCCATTTCATTCAATTCCAATCCCTTCCATTCCACTCCTTTCTTTCGACAGGATCTTCCTCTGTCACACAGGCTGTAGCATAGAGGCACCATCTCAGCACACATTTCTTTTCTCCATTCCATTCCGTTTCATTCTGTTCCATTCTGTTCCATTCCATTCCGTTCCACTCCACTCCACTCAACTCCATTCCACTCCACTCCACTCCACTCCATTCCACTCTACTCCACTCCTTTGCATTCCGTTTCACTCCATTGCATTCCATTCCTTTCTTAGGACAGGATATCACTGTGTTACCCAGGCTGGAGTGCAGTGGCACAACCTCAGCTCACATTAAATGTCAACATTTCATTGCATTGCATTATATTCCATTCCATTCCATTTCATTCAACTCCATTCCATTCCACTCCATTCCGTTCCACCCCACTCCACTCCAATCCACTACATTCCATTTCATCTGACTCCCTTCCACTCCTCTCCAATCCACTGCACTCCCCTCGAATATATTCCACTCAATCCTATTTAATTCCACTCCATTCCACTGCACTCCACTCCACTGCACTCCACTACACTTCATTCCATTCCATTCTTTCCCATTCCATTCCTCTCCATTTCACTCCACTCAACTTCACTCCACACCACTCCAGTCCACTTCATTCCATTCCATTCCATCCTATTCCAATCTACCCTACTCCACTTCATTTCATTGCATTCCCTTCGATCCCATTCCTTTCCTCTTCATTCCACTCCACTTCACTCCCCTATACTCCACTCCACTACATTCTACCCTAATCCCCTCCACTCCACTCCACTCCAAACCACTCCACTCCATTCCATCCCATTCCATTCCATTCCATTCCATTCCATTCCATTCCATTCCATTCCATTCCATTCCATTCCATTCCATTCCATTCCTTTCTTTCCACCGGATCTCACTCTGTCAAAAAGGCTGAAGTTCAGTGGTATAATCTCAGCTCACATTTCTTTTCACCATTCCATTGCTTTCCATTCCATCCCGTTCCATTTTACTCTATTTCACTCCACTCCACTCCACTCCATTCCACCCTATTCCATTCCTTTCCATTCGATTTCACACCATTGCATTCCATTCCTTTGTTTCAAAGGGATATCACGGTGTCACCCAGACTGGAGTGCAGTGGCAGAATCTCAGGTCAAATTACATGTGAACTTTCCATTGAATTGAATTTTATTCCATTGCATTCCATTCCATTCCATTCCAGTGCATTTCATTCCATTCCATTCCATGTCTTTTAATTCAATTCCATTCCTTTCCAATCCGTTCCACTCCACTCCACTCCACCCCACTACATTCTATTACATGTGATTCCATTCCACTCTATTCCACTCCTCTCCATTCCACAGCATTCCACTCTACTCCATTCCACTACATTCCATTCCACTCCACTCCATTCCACAGCAATCCTCTCCACCCCACTCCACTCCACTTCATTCCATTTCATCCCATTCCATTCCAATCCCTTCCATTCCATTCCTTTCTTTCAACAGGATCTCTCTCTGTCACACAGGCTGTAACGTAGTGGTACAATCTCAACACACATTTCTTTTCACCATTCCATTCCATTCCATTTCATTCCACTCCACTCCATTCCATTCCATTCTATATCATTCCATTCCATCCACTCTACTCCACTACACCTCAGTCCATTCTGCTCCACTCCCCTCCGTTCCCCTCCATTCCGTTCCATTTCATCCACTCTACTCCACTCATTCCACTCCACTCCACTCCAATGCATTCCACTCCACTCCATCCCACTGTGCTACACTCCACTTCATTTCATTCCATTCCATTCTGTCCCATGCCATTCCTCTCCATTCCACTCCACTCCGCTCCTCTCCATTCCATTCCACTCCACTCCACTCCATTCCATTCCACTGCATTCCACTCCACTCCACTCCATTCCACTCCACTCCATTCCACTCCCCTCCACTCCACTTCACTCCACTCCATTCCATTCCACTCCACTCCATTCAATCCCTTTCTTTCCACAGGATCTCACTCTGTCACAAATACTGGAGTGCAGTGGCACAATCTCAGTGCACATTTCTTTTCACCATTCTATTGCATTCCTTTAAATCCCATTCCATTCCACTCTATTTCAGTCCATTCCACTGCAGTACACTCCATTACGTTCCACTCCATCCTTTTCCATTAGAATCCATTCCACTCCCCTCCACTCCACTCCATTCCATTTCTTTCCGTTCCATTCCATTTCATTTCACTCCATTGCATTCCTATCCTGTCTTTCGACATGCTATCACTGTTTCACCCAGTCTGGAGTGCAGTGGCACAATCTCAGCTCACATTACATGTCAACTTTCCTTTGCATTACATTCTATTCCATTGCATTCCACTGCATTCCCTTCCATTCCATTCCATTCCACTCCATTCAACTCCACTCCAGTCCAATACATTCCATTACATCATATTCCATTGCACTCCGTTCCACTCCTCTCCACTCCACTGCACTCCACTCCACTCCATTCCATTCCCTTCCACTCCATTCTACAGCACTCCACCCCACCCCACTCCACTTCATTCCATTCCATTCCGTCCCGTTCCAATCCTCTCCATTCCACTCCACTACACTTCACTCCACTCCTCTCCAGTCCACTCCATTTAATTTCATTCCCCGGCATTCTATCAGATTCCTTTCTTTCTAAGGTATCTCACTCTTTCAACCACCCTGGAGCGATATGGCACAATCTCAGCTCACATTTCATTTCAACATTCTATTCCATTACATTACATTCTATTCTGTTCCACTCCACTCCACTCCATTTCACTCCACTCAACTCAACTCCACTCCACTACACTCCATTACACTACACTACACTCCATTCCACTCCACTGCAATGCACTCCACTCCATTTCATTCCATTTCACTCCATTGCATTCCATTCCTTTCTTTGGACAGGATATCACTGTGTCACCCAGGCTGGAGTGCAGTGGCACAATCTCAGCTCACATTACATGTCAACTTTCCATTCCATTGTGTTCTATTCCAATGCATTCCATTCCATTCCATTCCATTCCATTCCACTCCATTCCATTTCACTCCACTCCACTCCAATCCACTACATTCCATTTCATCAAACTCTCTTCCACTCCATTCCACTCCTCTCCACTCCAGTGCGCTCCACTCCAATATATTCAACTCCATCCTATTTAATTCTGCTCCATTCCACTTCACTCCATTCCACCCCACTCCACTCTACCACATTCCATTCCATTCCTTCCCATTCCATTCCTCTCCATTCCACTCCACTCCACTTCACTCCACTCCACATCAGTCCACTTCATTCCATTCCATTCCATCCCGTTGTACTCCAACCCACTCCACTCCACTTCAATGCATTCCCTTCCATCCCATTTCTTTCCTCTCCATTCCACTCCACTTCAATCCACTCTACTCAACTCCACTCAACTCCATTCCACTCTACTTCCCTCCTCTCCTCTCCACTCCATTCCATTCCTTTCTTTCCACATGACCCCGCTCTGTCAAAGAGGCTGTAGTTCCGTAGTACAATCCCATCTCACATTTCTTTTCACCATTCCATTGCTTTCCATTCCATCCCATTCCATTCCACTCTATTTCACTACATTCCAATCCATTTCATTCCACTCCATCCCACTTTTTTCAACTCCACTCCACTTAATTCCATTCCATTCCATCACATTCCATTCCACTACACTTCACTCCACTCCCCTCCACTACACTACACTACACTCCCCTCCACTCCACTCCATTCCACTCCAATCCACTCCACTCCAGTCCACTCCACTCCATTCCAATGCAGTCCACTCCTCTCTACTCCATTCCACTCCACTCCATTCCACTCCACTGAATTCCCCTCCACTCCACTCCATTCTACTCCATTCCACTTCACTCTATTCCACTCCACTCCACTCCAATCCACTCCTTTCCTCTCCATTCCACTCCACTCCATTCCATGTCACTCCACTCCATTCTATTCCTTTCTTTCCACAGGATCTCACTCTGTCACAAATGCTGGAGTGCAGTGGCACCATCTCAGCACATTTCTTTTCACCATTCTGTTGTATTCCTTTCCATCCCATTCCATTCCACTCTGTTTCACTCCATTCCACTCCACTCCACTCCATTCCGTTCCACCCCATACCTTTCCATTCGACTCCATTCCACTCCACTCCAATCCACTCCACTCCATTGCATTCCATTCGTTTCCATTCCATTTCACTCCATTGCCTTCCATTCCTTTCTGTCGACCAGCTATCACTGTGTCACCCAGGCTGGAGTGCAATGGCACAATCTCAGCTCACATTACATGTCAACTTTCCTTTGCATTGCATTCTATTCCGTTGCCTTCCACTACAATGCATTCCATTCCAGTCAATTCCATTCTATTCCACTCCATTCCACTCCACTGCACTACACTGCAGTACATTCCATTCCATTCCATTCCATTCATTCCATTCTACTCCATTCCACTCCACTGCACCCCACTCCACTACATTCCATTACATCCGATTGCATTCCACTCCATTCCACTCCTGTCCACTCCACTGCACACCACTCCCCTTTGTTCCATTCCATTCCACACCATTCAAGTGCAGTCCACTCCACCTCACTCCATTCCACTTCATTCCATTCCATTCCATTCAGTCCCATTCCATTCCTCTCCATTCCACTCCACTCCACTTCACTCTCCTCCACTCCTCTGTAGTCCACTCCATTCCATTTCATTCCACGGCATTCCATTCCATTCCTTTCTTTCTAGGGTATCTCACTCTGTCAACCAGCCTGGAGCGCTGTAGCACAATCTCAGCTCACATTTCGTTTCACCATTCCATTCCATTCCACTCCTCTCAACTCTATTCCACACTTCTCCACTTCATTCCATTCCATCCCATTCCATTCCTCTCCATTCCACTATAGTCCACTTCACTCCATCCCACTAAAATCCACTCCAATCCATTCCATACCATTCCATTCCACTGCACTCCATTCTACTCCACTCAGTTCCTCTCCATTCCACTCCAATCTATTTCATTCCATTCCATTTCAATCCCTTCTATTCCACTCCTTCCTTTTGACAGGATCTCCGTCTGTCACACAGGCTGTAGCGTACTGGCACAATCTCAGCACATATTTATTTTCACCATTCTCTTCCATTCCATTGTATTCCGTTCCGTTCCATTCCATTCCGTTCAATTTCGTTCCACTCCACTCCACTCCACTCAACTCCATTCCACTTTACTCCACTTAACTCCACTCCATTCCATTCCACTTCACTCTATTCCAGTGCACTCCAATCCACTCCACTCTATTGCACTCAACTCCATTCCACTCCACTGCCCTCCCCTCCACTCCATTCCACTCCACTCAATTCCAATCCATTCCACTACAATCCACTTCCACTCCACTACAATCCACTCCATTCCACTCCACTCCTTTCCACTCTTCTCCACTACAATCCACTCCATTCCACTCCACTCCATTCCACTCTACTCCACTACAATCCACTCCATTCCACTCCACTCCATTCCCTTCCACTGCATTCCATTCCATTCCTCAGCATTCCATTCCATTCTTTCTCTCGACAGTATCTCACTCTGTCACCCAGCCAGGAGTGCAGTAGCGCAATCACAGCTCACATTTCATTTCATCATTCCATTCCTTTCCATTCCATTCATTCAATTCCATTCCACTCTACTCCACTCCACTTCCCTCCATTCCACTCCAATCCAGCCCACTCCACTCCACTACATTCCATTCTGTTCCACTCCATTCCATTCCTTTCTTTCCACAGGATCTCACTCTGTCACAAAGGCTGATGTGCAGTGGCTCAATCTCAGCTCAAATTTCTTTTCACCATTCTATAGCATTCCATTCAATCTTATTCCTTTCCACTCCATATCACTCCACTCCCCTCCTCTCCACTCCATTCCATTCCACTACTTCCCATTCCATCTGACTCCATTCCACTTCACTCCACTCCACTCCACTCCACTCCATTCCATTCCTTTCCATTCCGTTCTATTTCACTCCATTGCATTCCATTCCTTTCCTTTGACAGGATATCACTGTGTCAGCCAGGCTGGATTCAAATGGCACAATCTCAGCTCACAGTACACGTCAGCTTTCCATTGTATTGCACTCTATTCCATTTCATTCAATTCCATTCCATTCTAGTCCATTCCATTCCATTCCACTCCATTCCATTCCATTCCACTCTATTCATTCCATTCCATTCCATTCCATTCCATTCCATTCCATTCCATTCCATTCCATGCCATTCCACTCTGTTCCACTCTACTCCACTCCACTACACCGCATCCATTACATTGGATTCCATTCCACTCCATTCCACTCCTCTCCACTCTACTGAACTCCACTCCACTCCATTCCACTCGATCCCATTCAATTCCGCTCCATTCCCCTCTACTCCCCTCCACCCCACTCCACTCCACTTCAATCCATTTCATTTCATCCCATTCTATTTCTCTCCATTTCACTCCACTCCACTTCACTCCACTCCACTGCATTCCTGTCCACTGCATTCCATTCCATTTCACTGCATTCCATTCCATTCCTTTCCCTCGAGAGTATCTCACTCTGTCACCCAGCCTGGAGCACAGTGGCACAATCTCAAGTCCCATTTCATTTCAACATTCCATTCCATTCCATTTCACTGCATTCCATTCCATTCCTTTCCCTCGATAGTGTCTCACTCTGTCACCCAGCCTGGAGCACAGTGGCACAATCTCAAGTCCAATTTCATTTCAACATTCCATTCCATTCCATTCCATTCCATTCCATTCCACTCCACTCCAATCCAATCCATTCCACTCGACTCCACTCCTCTCCATTCTAGTCCACTCCACTTCTTTCCATTCCATCTAATTCCAATCCACTCCTTTCCACTCCACTCCACTCCCCTCCATCCCGTTCCATTCCACTCCATTCCATTCCATTCCTTTATTTTGACAGGATCTCACTCTCTCACCCAGGCTTGTGTGCAGTGGCACAATCTTAGCTCACATTTCGTTTCACCATTCCATTCTATTCTATTCCACGGCCCTTCCCTCCACTCCAATCAATTTTACTCCACTCCACTTCAAACCATTTCATTCCATTCCATTCAAATCCACTCCACTCCAGTCCACTCCATTCAACTACACTCCACTCCACTTCACTCCATCCCATTCCACTGCACTCCATTGCACTCCACTCCACTCCAGTCCCCTCTAATCCACTCCATTCCACTCCATTCCACTCCACTCCACTTCATTGACTCCACACAACACCACTCCATTCCACTCTACTCCCCTCTACTCCACTCCACTCCATTCCATTCCATTCCATTCCATTCCATTCCATTCCATTCCATTCCTTTCTTTCCACAGGATCTCACTATGTCAAAAAGGATGGAGTTCAGTGGTACAATCTCAGCTCACATTTTTTTCACCATTCCATTGCTTTCAATTTCATCCCATTCCATTCCACTCTATTTCACTCCACTCCACTCCACTCCTTTCCATTCCACTCCATCCTATTCCATTCAACTCCAATCCACTCCACTGCATTCCACTCCATTTCATTCCATTCCGTTGGATTTCACACCATTGCATTCCATTCCTTTCCTTAGACTGGATATCATGGTGTCACCCAGGCTGGAGTGTAGTGGCACAATCTCAGCTCGCATTACATGTCAACTTTTCATTGCATTGCATTCTATTCCATTGCATATCATTGCAATCCATTCCAGTGCATTCCATTCCATTCCTTTCCATTCCTTTTCATTCAATTCCACTCTTTTCCACTCCGTTCCACTCCACTCCACTCCATTCCACTACATTCCATTACATGTAATTCCATTGCACACCATTCCACTCCTCTCTACTCCACAACACTCCACTCCACTCCATTCCACTACATCCCATTCCATTCCACTCCATTCCACTGCAATCCACAGCAACCCACTCCACTCCACTTCATTCCATTTCATCCCATTCCATTGCATTCCCTTCCATTCCACTCCTTTCTTTCGACAGGATCTCTCTCTGTCACACAGGCTGTAGCGTAGTGGCATAATATCAACACACATTTCTTTTCAACATTCCATTCCATTCCATTCCATTCCATTCCACTCAACTCCACTCCAATCCAGTCCACTCCCCTCCAATCCAATCCATTCCACTCCACTCCATTCCATTTCACTCCACTCAACTCTATTCATTCCACTCCACTCCATTCCAATCCAATCAATTCCACTCCACTCCATCCCACTCTACTCCACTCCACTCCATTCCATTTCACTCCACTCAACTCTATTCATTCCACTCCACTCCATTCCAATCCAATCAATTCCACTCCACTCCATCCCACTCTACTCCACTCCACTCCAATCCATTCCACTCCTCTCCATCCCACTCCACTCCACTCCACTCCATTCCACTCCATTCCACTCTATTCCAGTCCACTCCACTGTTTCACTCCACTCCATTCCAATCTACTCCACTCCAGTCCACTTCACTCCATTCCATTCCACTCCACTCCATTCCACTTCGCTCCAATCCACTCCACTCCACTCCATTCCAATCCATTCCATTGCATTCCATTACATTCCACTCCATTCCATTCCATTCCATTCCAGTCCATTCCATTCCTTGCTTTCCATGGGATCTCTCTCTGTCACAAAGGCTGGAATGCAGTGACACAATCTCAGCTCACATTTCTTTACACCATAACATTGCATTCCTTTCCATCCCTTTCCATTCCACTCTATTTCATTCCACTCCACTCGACTCCATTCTATTACATTCCATTTCACTCCATTTAATTTCATTCCCTTCTTTTGACAGGATATCACTGTGTCACCCAGGCTGGAATGCAGTGACAAAATCTCAGCTGACATTACATGTCAACTTTCCATTGCATTTCATTGCTTCCATTGCATTCCATTGCATTCCTTTCCATTCCATTCCATTCCTTTGCACTCCATTCCACTTCACTCAACTCCACTCCACTACATTCCATTGTATATTATTCCATTACACTCCATTCCACTCCTCTCTACTCCACTGCACTTCACTCCACTCCAATCCACTCCATCCCATTTCACTCCTCTCCATTGACCTACTCTCCAGTCCACCCCACTCCACTCCACTTCATTCTGTTCGATTCAATCCCATTCCATTCCACTACATTCCACTCCACTCCCCATCACTCCACTCCACTCCACTCCAATCCACTCCATTCCATTACATTCAACTACATTCCATTCCATTCCTTTCTTTCAAGAGTATCTAACTCTGTCATCCAGGCTGGAACGTAATGGCACAATCACAGCTCACATTTTATTTCACTATTCCATTCCATTCCATTCCACTCCATTCCATTCCACTAAATTCCCTTCCATTTATTTCCCTTTACAGTGCCTCACTCTGTCAACCAACCTGGAGCGCAGTGGCAAATCTCAGGTCCCATTTCATTTCACCATTCCATTGCATTCCATTCCACTCCACTCCTCCACTCCACTCCAATCCATTCCACTCCACTCCACTCCTCTCCATTCTAGTCCACTCCACTTCTTCCATTCCAACTCATTCCAATCCACTCCTTTCCACTCCACTCCACTCCCCTCCATCCCATTTCATTCCCCTCCATTCCATTCCATTCCTTTATTTTGACAGGATCTCACTCTGTCACACAGGCTTGTGTGCAGTGGCACAATCTTAGCTCACATTTCATTTCACCATTCCATTCCATTCCATTCAATGGCATTTCGCTTCACTCCAATCAATTTTACTCCACTCCACTCCACTCCAAACAATTCCAGTCCATTCCATTCCAATCCACTCCACTCCACTCAACTACAGGCTGCTCCATTCAACTCCACTCCACTACACTTCACTCCATCCCATTCCTCTCCACTCCATTCCCTCCACTCCACTCCAGTCCCCTCTACTCCACTCCACTCCATTCTGTTCCACTCCACTCCACTCCACTTCATTCAACTCCACTCCACTGCACTCCATTCCACTCTACACCCCTCTACTCCACTCCACTCCATTCCATTCCATTCCATTCCATTCCTTTCTTTCCAGAGGATCTCACTCTGTCATAAAGGATGGATTTCCGTGGTACAATCTCAGCTCACATTTCTATTCACTATTCCATTGTGTTCAATTCCATTCCATTCCATTCCACTCTATTTCCCTCCACTCCGCTCCACTTCACTCCATTCCATTCCACTCCGTCCAATTACATTAGACTCCAATCCACTCCACTCCATTCCACTCCGTTACATTGCATTCCATTCCACTTCACACCATTGCATTCCATTCCTTTCTTTCAATCGGATATCACGGTGTCACCAAGGCTGGAATGCAGTGGCTCAATCTCAGCTCGCATTACCTGTCAACTTTCCATTGCATTGCATTCTATTCCATTGCATTCCAGTGCATTCCATTCCAGTGCATTCCATTCCATTCCATTCCAGTGCAATCCATTCCATTCCTTTTCATTCAATTCCATTTGTTTCCACTCCGTTCCACTCCACTCCAATCCACTCCACTCCATTATATTCCATTGCATGTGATTCCCTTCCACTCCATTCCACTCCTCTCCACTCCACAGCACTCAACTACACTCCATTCCACTACATCCCTTTCCATTTCATTGCATTCCACTGCAATCCCCGCTACCCCTCTCCACTCCACTTCATTCCATTTCATCCCATTCTATTCCAATCCCTTCCATTCCGCTCCTATCTTTCGACAGGATCTCTCTCTGTCACACAGGCTGTAGCATAGTGGCACAATCTCAACACACATTTCTTTTCACCATTCCATTCCATTCAATTTCATTCTGTTACATTACATTTCATTACATTCCACTCCACTCCAGTCCACTCCCCTCCACTCCACACAACTCCAATCCACTCCACTCCACTCTATTCCACTCCACTCCATTCCATTCAATTCCATTCCATTCCGTTTCACTCCATTGCATTCCATTCCTTTCTTTTGACAGGATATCACTGTGTCACAGAGGCTGGAGTGCAGTGGCTCAATCTCCACTCACATTACATGTCAACTTTCCATTGCATTGAATTCTATTCCATTGCATTCCATGCCATTCCATTTCATTCCTTTCCATTCACTTCCATTCCATTCCACTCCGTTACACTCCATTGCACTCCACTCCACTACATTCCATTACGTCTGAATTCATTCCACTTCATTCCACACCTCTCCCCTCCACTGCACTCCACACCAATCCATTCCACTTCATCCCATAACATTCTGCTACATTCCACTGCACTCCACTCCACCCCACTCCACTCAACTTCATTTCAGTCAATTCCATGCAATTCCATTCTTCTCTATTTCACTCCATTCCACTCCTCTCCATTCCACTCCATTCCTTTCCCCTCCACTCCATTCCACTCCACTCCACTCCATTCCAACCCACTCCATTCCACTCCACTCCACTCCAACCCACTCCATTCCACTACACTCCATTTCTCTCCACTCCACTCCCTTCCAGTCCCTTCCAATCCCTTCCACTCCACTCCACTTCAGTCCACTCCACTCAATTGCAATCCACTCCACTCCATTGCACTCCATCCCACTTCACTCCTCTCTACTCCACTGCATTCCACTCCACTACACTCCAATCCACTCCGTTCTACTCCCCTCCATTCCACTCCACTGCATTTCACTTCACTCCATTCCACTCCACTCTACTCCACTCCACTCCACTCCATTCCATTCCATTCCACTCCATTCGATTCCATTCCTTTCTTTCCACAGGATCTCTCTCTGTCACTATGTCTGGAGTGCAGTGGAACAAACCCAACTCACATTTCTTTACACCGTTCCATTGCATTCCATTCCATCCCATTCCATTCCACTCTATTTCATTCCACGGCACTCCACTCCACTCTATCCCATTTCACTCCATCCCATTCCATTCGACTCCATTCCACTTCATTCCACTCAACTCCACTTCATTCCATTCCATTCCATTCCATTCCATCCATTCCATTCCAGTTCACTCCATTGCTTTCCTTTCCTTTCTTTCGACAGGATATCACTGTGTCACCCAGGCTGCTTTGCAGTGGCACAATCTCAGCTCACATTACCTGCCAACTTTCTATTTCATTGTATTCTATTCAATTACATTCCATTGCATTCCATTCCGTTCCGTTCCATTCCATTCCATCTCATTCAAATCCATTCCATTCCACTCCGTTCCACTACACTCCACTCCACTCCACTACATTTCATTACATCCGTTTCCATTCCATTCCATTCCACTCTTCTCTACTCCACTCCACTCCACTCCACTACATCCCACTCCATCCCATTCCATTCGCCTCCGTTCCACTGCACTCCACTCAACCCCAATCCACTCTGCTTCATTCCATCCTATTCCGTTCCATTCCATTCCTCTCCGTACCCCTCCAATCCACTTCACTCCACTCCACTCCACTCCAGTCCACTCCATTTCATTTCATTGCATTCCATTCCATTCCACTCCATTCCATTCAGTTCATTTCTTTTGAGAGTATCTCAGTTTGTTACCAAGCCTAGAGCACAGTGGCACAATCTCAGCTCACATTTCATTTCACCATTCCATTCTGTTATATTCCATTCAATTCCATTCCATTCCACTCCGTTCCACTCCACTCCACTCTGCTCCACTACAATCCGTTACACTGAATTCCATTCCTTTCCATTCTACTACACTCCACTCCACTCCATTCCATTCCATCCCATTCCATTCTTCTCCATTCCACTGCACTTCACTCCACCCCAATCCACTCCACTTCATTCCTTTCCATTCCATCCCATTCCATTCCTCTCCATTACACTCCAATCAACTTCACTGCACTCCAAGCCATTCCAGTCCACTCCATTTCATTGCATTCCATTCCATTCCATTTGACTCCATTCCATTCCGTTCCTTTCATTTGAGGGTATCTCACTCTTTTACCAAGCCTAGAACACAGTGGCACAATCTCAGCTCACATTTCATTTCACCATTCCATTCCATTCCACTCCATTCCACTGCACTCCACTCCAATACATTCCATTCCACTTTTTTCCAGTCCACTCCATTCCATTCCATTCCATCCCATCCCATTACATTCCACTCCTTTACACTCCGTTCCACTCCACTCCACTACACTCCACTCTAATCCGTTCCACTCCACTCAACTCCACTGCATTCCACTCAACTCCACTAAATTCCACTCCACTCCATTCCATTTCAATCCATTCCATTCCATTCCATTTCACTCCATTGCATTCCATTCGTTTATTTCAAAAGGATATCACTGTGTCACTCAGGTTTGAGTGTAGTGGCACAATCTCAGCTCACAATACATGTCAACTTTTCATTGCATTGCATTCTATTCCATTGCGTTCCATTCCATTCAATTAAATTCCATTCCATTCCATTGCGTTCCACTCCACTCGACTCCAATCCAGTACATTTCATTTCATCCAATTCCATTCCACTCCTCTCCACTCCACTGCACACCACTCTACTCCGTTCCGCTCCATCCAATTCCATTCCGCTCCATTCCACTGCACTCCACTCCATCGCACTCCACTCCAATTCATTCCATTCCATTCCATCCCACTCTATTCCTCTCCATTCCACTCTACTCCACTTCACTCCATTCCACTCCTCTACAGTCCACTCCATTCCATTCCATTCCATTGCATTCCGTTCTATTCCACTGCATTCCATTGCATTCCTTGCTTTCGTGAGTATTACATTCTGTCACCCAGCCTGGAGCACAGTGGAACAAACTCAGTTCACATTTCATTACTATTCCACTCCACTCCATCCCATTCCATTCTAATCCATTTCATTCCACTCCTTTCCACTTCACTAAAGTCCACTCCACTCCACTCCATTCCATTCTTCTCCATTTCATTCTTTTGACAGGATCTCACTCTGTCATCCAGGCTGGTTTGCAGTGGCAGAATCTCAGTTCACATTACATTTTACCATTCTTTTCCATTCCATTCCACTGTACTCCACTCCATGCCACTCAATTCCACTCCAATCCACTCCAATTCATTCCATTCCATTCCATTCCATTCCATTTCTTTCTTTTGACAGGATCTCCCTCTGTCATACAGGCTGTAGCGTAGTGGAACAATCTCAGCACACAATTCTTTTCACAATTCCATTCCATTTCATTTCTTTCTTTTGACAGGATCTCCCTCTGTCATACAGGCTGTAGCGTAGTGGCACAATCTCAGCACACATTTCTTTTCACAATTCCATTCCATTCTATTCCACTCCATTCCACTGCACTCACTACATCCCACTCCACCGCACTCCATTCCATTCCATTCTACTCCATTCAACTCCTTTCCTTTCTTTCCACAGGATCTCACTCAATCACAAAGGCTGGAGTGCAGTGGCACAATCTCAGCTCACATTTTTCACCATTCCATTGCATTCCATTCCATCCCATTACAATCCACTCTATTTCGCTCCACTCCGCTCCACTCCACTCCATTCCATTTCATTCCATCCCATCCCATTCGACCCCAGTCCACTCCACTCCACCCCACTCCATTCCATGCTACTCCACTCTACTCCATTCCATTCCTTTCCATTCCGTTTCATTTCACTCCATTGCATTCCATTCCTTTCTTTCGACGGGATATCACTGTGTCACCCAGTCTGGAATGCAGTGGCACAATTTCATCTCACATTACATTTCAACTTTCAATTGCATTGCATTCTATTCCATTGCATTGCATTTTATTCCATTCCATTCCATTCCATTCCATTCCATTCCATTCCACTCTGTTCCACTCCAATCCACTCCACTTCATACCATTACATGTGATTCCATTCCACTCCACTCCACTCAATTCCATTCCATTCCATTCCAATCCACTCCATTCCACTCCACTACATTCCACTCCACTCCATTCCACTCCTCACCACTCCAGTCCACTCCACTCCTTTCCACTGCATCCCGTTCTATTCCACTCCATTCCACTGCACTCTACTCCACCCCACTCCACTCCACTTCATTCCTTCCTATTCCGACCCCTTTCATTCCTCTCCATTCCCCTTTACTCCTCTTCACTGCACTCCAATTCACTCCATTCCATTCCGTTCCACTGCATTTCATCCATTCCTTTCTTTTGAGAGTATCTCACTCTGTCACACAGCCTGGAGCACAGTGGCACAATCTCAGCTCACATTTCATTTCACCATTCAATTCTATACCATTCCATTCCATTCCTTGCCACTACACTCCACTCCACTCCAATCCATTTCACTCCACTCCACTCCACTACATTCCAGTCCACTCCCCTCTTTTCTGTTCAATCCCATTCCATTCCATTCGTATCCACTCCACTCCACTCCACTCCACTCCATTCCATTCCATTCCACTCCATGCCATTCCATTCCATTCTTTTGACAGGATCTCACTCTTTCACTCAGGCTGTTGTGCAGTGGCATCATCTCAGCTCACTTTTCATTTCACCATTCCATTCCATTCTATTCTATTCCATTCCATTCCATTCCACTGCACTCCAATCCACTGCACTCCAATCCACTCCACTCAATTCCACTCCATTCCACTACAATCCATTCCATTCCATTCCATTCCAATCCCTTCAATTCCACTCATTTCTTTCGACAGGACCTCCCACTGTCACACAGGCTGTAGTGTAGACACATCAACCTATATTTCTTTTCACCATTCCATTCCGTTTCGTTCTGTTCCACTCCATTCTGTTCCATTCCATTCCACTCCACTCCACTCCACTGCACTCCATTCCACTCCAGTCCATTCCAATCAACCACTCCACTCCAATCCACTCCACTTCACTCCACTCCATCCCATTCCACTCCACTACATCCCATTCCACTCCACTCCATTCCACTCCACTCCACTCCAATCCATTCAATTTCACTCCATTGCACTCCCTTCCCTTCTTTGGACAGGATGTCACTGTGTGACCCAGGCTGGAGTACATTGGCACAATCTCAGCTCACATTATATGTCAATTTTCCATTGAATTGCGTTCTATTCCATTGCATTCCTTTCCTTTGCATTCCATTCCTTTCCATTCCATTCAATTTCTTTCCACTCCACTCTGTTCCATTCCACTCCACTCCACTCGAATCCACTGCATTACATTTCATCTTACTCCCTTCCAGTCCATTCCACTCCTCTCCACTCCACTGCACTCCACTCCAATATATTCCACTCCATCCTATTTAATACCGCTCATTCCACTGCACTCCGGTCCAACCCACTGCACTCTACTTCATTCCATTTCATTCCTTCCCATTCCTTTCCTCCCCATTCCACTCCACTCCACTTCACTCCACTCCACAACAGTCCACTTCACTCCATTTCACTCCATCCCATTCCATTCGACCCCACTCCACTCCACTCCACTCCATTCCACTCCATTCCATTCCATTCCATTCGATTTCACATCATCGCATTTCGTTCCTTTCTTTCGACGGGATATCACAGTATCACCCAGGCTGGAGTGCAGTGCACAATCTCAGCTCGCATTACATGTCATCTTTCTATTGCATTACATTATGTTCCGTTGCATTACATTCTATTCCATTCCATTCCATTCCATTCCATTCCATTCCATTCCTTTTCATTCAATTCCATTCCTTTCCACTCCATTCCAATTTAATCCACTCCACTCCACTACAATCCATTACATGTGATTCCATGCCACTCCATTCCACTGCCATCCACTCCAAAACACTCCACTACACTCCATTCCACTCCATCCCATTCCATTCCTCTCCATTCCACTTCATTCCCCTTCCACCCCGCTCCAATCTACATCATTCCATTTAATCGCATTCCATACCAATCCTTCCCATTCCACTCATTTCTTTCGACAGGATCTCTCTCTGACACACAAGCTGTAGCGTAGTGGCACAATCTCACCACATATTTCTTTTCACCGTTCCATTCCATTCCATTCCATTACAATCCATTAGAGTACATTCCACTCCACTCCACTCCAATCCAGTCCACTCTGCTCGACTTCACTGCACTCCACTCCACTCCACTCCATTCCATTTCATTCCACTCCACTCTACTCATTCCACTCCACTCCACTCCCCTCCAATCCATTCCACTCCCCTCCATTCCACTCCACTCCACTCCAATCCACTGCACTCTGTTTCACTACACTCCATTCCCATCCACTCCACTCCACTTCACTCCATTCCATTTCACTCCACTCCATTCCAATCTATTCCACTCTACTCCATTCCCATCCATTCCATTCCATTCCATTCCCCTCCACTCCATTCCACTCCATTTCATTCCACTCTACTCACCTCCACTCCACTCCACTCCATTCTATTTTATTCTATTACAATCTTTTTCACTCCATTGAATTCCATTCCTTTCTTTTGACAGGATACACCTTTGTCACCCAGGCTGGTATACAGTGGCACAATCTCAGCTCACATTACATGTCAACTTTCCATTGCATTGCATTCTTTCCATTGCATCCCATTGCATTCCTTTCCATTCCATCCCTTTCCATTCCATTCCATTCCATTCCACTCAACTCCACTCCTCTACTTTCCATTATTTATGATTGCATTACACTCCATTGCGCTCATCTCCACTACACTGCACTTCACTCCCCTCCACTCCACTCCATCCCATTGCATTCCACTCCATTCCTGTGCACTCCACTCCACCCCACTCCACTCCACTTCATTCCATTCCATTCCATCCCTTTCCATTCCGCTCCACTCCACTCCACTCAACATCACTCCACTCTACTCCATTCCATTCCATTCCATTCCATTCCACTTCACTCCACTCCACTCCGCTCCGCTCCACTCCATTCCATTCCATTCCATTCCATTCCATTCCATTCCATTCCATTCCATTCCACTCCATTCCACTCTATTCCATTCCATTCCTTTCTTTTGACAGTATTTCAGTCTGTTACAAAGCCTAGAGTGCAGTGGCACAATCTCAGCTCACATTTCATTTCGCCATTCCATTCCATTCCTTTCCATTCTATTCCATTCAATTCCATTCCATTTTACTCCATTCCCTCCACTCCACTCCACTACATTCCATTCCACTCCATTGCACTCCTCTCCACTCCACTGCACTCCACTCCTCTCCATTCCACTCCACCCCATTCCATTCGGCTCCATTCGACTGCACTCAAATCCACCCCAATCCCCTCCACTTCATTCCATTCCATTCCATCCCATTCAATTTCACTCCATTGCATTCCATTCCTTCCTTTTGACAGGATATCACTGTGTCACCCAGGCTGCTGTGCAGTGTCACAATCTCAGCTCACATTACATGTCAACTTTCCATTGTGTTGTGTTCTGTTCCATTTCATTCCATTCCATTCCATTCCACTCCATTCTGTTCCATTCAATTCCATTCCATTCCACTTCATTCCACTCCACTCCACTCTACTACATTCAATTACTTCCGATTCCATTCCACTTCATTCCACTCCTGTCCACTCCACTGCACTCCACTCCACTCCATTCCATTATATCCCATTCCATTCCACTCCATTCCACTCCACTCCACTTCACTGCACTCCACTCCATTCCATTTCACTCCATCCCATTCCATTCGAGTCCATTCCACTCCACTTCACTCCATTTCACTCCATTCCACTGCCTTCCATTCCTTTCCATTCCATTTCATTTCACTCCTTTGCATTCCATTTCTTTCTTTCGACAGGATATCACTGTTTCCCCCAGGCTGGAATGCAGTGGCACAATCTCATCTCACATTACATGTCAACTTTCAATTCCATGGCATTATATTCCATTCCATTCCGTTGCATTCCATTCCATTCCTTTCCATTCCATTCCATTCCATTCCATTCCATTCCATTCCATTGCATTCCATTCCATTCCACTCCACTCCACTCTACTTCATTCCATTATGTCCTATTCCTCTTCACTCCACTACATTTCATTACATCTGATTCCATTCCACTCCATTCTGCTACTCTCCACTCCACTGCACTCCACTGCACTCCATTCCACTCCATCCCATTCCATTACTCTCCAATCCACTGCACTCCACTCCACCCCACTCCACTCCACTGCATTCCATTCCATTCCATCCCTTTCCATTCCTCTCCATTCCACTCCAGTTCACTCCATGCCATTCCCTCCAGTCCACACCATTCCATTCCCTTCCATTCCATAGCATTCCATTCCATTCCTTTTTCCGAGAGTATCTCACTATGTCACCCAGCCTGGAGCACAGTGCCATAATCTCAGCTCACATTTCACCATTCCATTCTACTCCTTTCCTTTCCATTGTATTCCACTACACTACACTCCTCTCTTCTCCACTCCAATTGATTCTACTACAATCCACTCCACTCGATTCCAGTCCACTCCACTCATTTCCATTCCACCCCATTCCATTCCACTCCTTTCCACTCCACTCCACTCTACTCCAGTCCTCTCCATTCCATTCCACTCCATTCCATCCCATTCCTTTCTTTTGACAGGATCTCCCACTGTCACCCAAGCTGGTGTGCAGTGGCTCAATCTCAACTCACATTTCATTTCACCATTCCATTCCATTACACTGCACTCCACTCCATGCAATTCAATTCCACTCCACTCCACTTCAGTACATTCCATTCCATTCCATTCCAATCCCTTCTCTTCCACTCCTTTCTTTTGACAGGATCTCCCTCTGTCACACGGGCTGTAGCTTAGTGGCACAATCTCAGCACACATTTTTTTTTCACCATTCCATTGTGTTCTGTTCGTTTCCGTTACATTCCGTTCCATTATATTCTGCTCTGTTCCACTTCACTCCCTTACACTTCATTCCAATCAATTCCATTCCACTCCACTCCACTCCACTCCATTCCAATCTACTCCATTCCATTCCAATCTACTCCATTCCACTCCACTCCACTCGAATCCACTCCTCTCCACTCCATTCAATTCCACACAATTCCACTGCACTCCTCTCCACACCACTCCGCTCCACTGCACTCCATTCCACTGCACTCCATTCCACTCCACTCCAGTCCACTCCACTCACTCCACTCCACTGCCTTCCTTTCCACTCCATTCCACTCCATTCCACTGCACTCCATTTCACTCCACTCCCTTCCACTCTACTCCACTTCATTCCATTTCATTCCTTTCTTTCCACCGGATCTCTCTCTGTCACAAAGGCTGCAGTGCAGTTGCACAATCTAACCTTTCCTATCTTTACACCATTCCATTGCATGCCATTCCATCCCTTTCCATTCCACTCTATTTCACTCCACTCCACTCCACTCTATCCCATTTCACTCCATTCCATGCCATTCGACTCCAATCCACTCCACTCCCCTCAACTCCATTCCATTCCATTCTATTCCATTCCATTGCACTCCATTGCATTCCATTCCTTTCTTTTAACAAGATATCACCGTGTCACCCAGGTTGGAGTGCAGTGGCATAATCTCAGCTCACATTACGTGTCAACTTTCCATCTCATTGCATTCTATTCAATTGCATTCCATTCCATTCCATTTTTCCCATTCCATTTCATTCAATTCCATTCCATTCCACTCCCTTCCACTCCACTCCACTAAACTCAACTACATTCCATTACATCTGATTCCTTTCCACTCCATTCTAATCCTCTCCACTCCACTGCACTCCATTCCACTCCATCCCATGGCATTCGGCTCCATTCCACTGTACTCCTCTCAATTCCAATCCAATCCACTCCACTTCATACCATTCCATTCCATCCCATTCCATTCCTCTCCATTCCTCTCCAATCCACTTCACTCCTCTCAACTCCACTCCAGTCCACTCCATTTCATTGCATTCCATTCAATTCCATTTAACTCCCTTCCATTCCTTTCCTTTCTTTCGACAGTATCTCACTCTGTTATCAAGCCTAGAGCCCAGTGGCACAATCTCAGCTCACATTTAATTTCACCATTCCATTCCATTCAATTGCTTTAAATTCCATTCCATTCCACTCCGTTCCACTCCACTCCACTACATTCCATTCCAATCCATTCCACTCCTCTCCACTCCACTCCATTACCCTCCATCCCATTCCATTCAGTTCCATTCCACTGCACTCCACTCCTCCCCAATCCACTCCACTTCATTCCATTCCATTACATCTCATTCCTTTCCTCTCCATTCCACTCCAATCCACTTCTCTCCACTCCACTGCACTCCAGTCCACTCCATTTCATTGAATTCCATTCCATTCCCTTCCATTCCATTCCTTTCTTTCTAGAATATCTCACTCTGTTACCAAGCCTAGAGCTCAGTGGCACAATCTCATCTCACATTTCATTTCACCATTCCATTCCATTACATTCTATTCCATTAAACTCCATTCCATTCCACTCTGTTCCACTCCACTCCACTCAACTACATTCCATTACATCCGATTCCATTCCACTCCATTTCATTCCTCTCCACTCCCCTACACTCCATTTCACTCCATCCCATTCCATTCAGTTCCATTCCACTGCACTCCACTCCAGCCCAATCCAGTCCACTTCATTCCATCCCATTCCATTCCTCTCCATTCCACTCCAATCCACATCACTCCACTCCACTCCATTCCATTCCATTCCAATCCATTCCATTCCATTCCGTTCTTTTGACAGGATCTCACTCTGTCACCCAGACTGCTGTGCAGTGGCTCAATCCCAGCTCACTTTTCCTTTCAGCATTCCATTCCATTCCATTGCACTGCACTCCACTCCATGCCACTCAATTCCACTCCACTACACTTCAGTCCATTCCACTCCATTCCAATCCCTTCTATTCCACTCCTTTCTTTCGACACAATCTCCCTCTGTCACACGGGATGTAGCTTAGTCGCACAATCCCAGCACACATCTTTTTTCACCATTCCATTGTGTTCCATTCCGTTTTGTTCCATTCCGTTCCATTCCGTTCTGCTTCGTTCCACTCCACTCCCCTACAGTCCATTCCACTCCACGCCACTCCACTCCACTCCATTCCAATCTACTCTATTCCACTCCACTCCACTCCAATCCACTCCTCTCCACTAGATTCCATTCCACGCAATTCCACTGCACTCCACTCCATCCCCCTCCACTCCACTCCACTGCACTCCATTCCACTCCATTACAGTCCACTCCATTCTGCTCCATTGCATTCTGTTCCACCCCTCTCGAATCCATTCCACTCCACTCCATTTCACTCCACTCCATTCCACTCCATTCCACTCCACTCCATTCAACTCCACTCCATTCCATTCCACACCATTCCATTCCATTTCTTTCTTTCCACTGGATCTCTCTCTTTCACAAAGGCTGTAGTACAGGGGCAAAATCTAAGCTTACCTATGTTTACTCCATTCCGTTGTATTCCATTCCATCCCATTCCATTCCACTCTATTTCTCTCCACCCCACTCCACTCCACTCTATCCCATTTCAATCCATTCCATGCCATTCTACTCCAATCCACTCCATTCCACTCAATTCCATTCCATTCCATTCCATTCTATTCCATTCCATTGCACTCCATTGCATCCCATTCCTTTCTTTCAACAAGATATCACTGTGTCACCCCAGTTGGACTGCAGTGGCACAATCTCAGCTCACATTACATGTTAACATTCCATTTCATTGCCTTCTATTTAATTGCATTCCTTTGCATTCCATTCCATTCCATTCCATTCCCTTCCATTCCATTCCATTCTATTCCATTAAATTCCATTCCATTCCACTCCACTCCACTCCACTACATTCCATTGCAATCAATTCCACTCCTCTCCACTCCACTCCACTCCATTAACCTCCATCCCATTCCATTCGGTTCCATTCCTCTGCACTCCACTCCACCCCAATCCACTCCATTTCATTACATTCCATTACATCCCATTCCATTCCTCTCCATTCCCCTCCAATCCACTTCACTCCACTCCACTGCTGTCCACTCTATTTCACTGCATTCCATTGCATTCCATTCTAATCCATTCCATTCCATTCCTTTCTTTAGAAAGTATCTCACTCTGTTACCAAGCCTAGAATGCAGTGGCACAATCGCAGCTTACATTTCATTTCACCATTCCATTCCATTCTATTCCATTAAATTCCATTCCATTCCACTCCTTTCCAGTCCACTCCACTCCACTCCACTACATTCCATTCCAATCCATTCCACTCCTCTCCACTCCACTTCACTCAACTCCACTCCTTTACCCTCCATCCCATGCCATTCGGTTCCATTCCACTGCACACCATTGCACCCCAATCCACTCCACTTCATTCCACTCCATTACATCCCATTCCATTCCATTCCATTCTATTCCATTCATCTCCACTCCACTCCACACCAATCCATTCCACTCCATTCCAGTCCACTCCTCTCCATTCCATTCCATTCCATTCCATCCCATTCCATTCCACTCATTTCCACTCTGTTCCAGTTCACTCCATTCCACTCCACTCCACTCCACTCCATTCCACTCCACTCAATTCCACTGCATTCCACTCCACTAAATTCCACTCCACTCCATTCCATTCTATTCAATTTCACTCCATTGCCTTCCATTCCTTACTTTAGACAGGATATCATTGTGTCACCCAGGCTTGAGTGCAGTGGCACAATCTCAGCTCACACTACATGTCAACATTCCATTGCGTTGCATTCGATTGCATTGCATTGAATTCCATTCCATTCCATTCAATTATATTAAATTCCATTCCGTTCCACTCCACTCCACAATTTTTCATTACATCTGATTCCATTCCACTCCATTCCACTCCTCTCCACCCCACTGCACACCACTCCACTCCATTCCAGTCCATCCCTTTCCATTCCGCTCCATTCCACTTCACTCCACTCCACCCAACTCCACTCCAATTCATTTCATTCCTTTCCATCCCGTTCCAGTCCTCTCCATTCCACTCTACTCCACTGCACTCCATTCCACTCTACTGCAGTCCACTCCATTAAATTCCATTCCATTGCATTCCCTTCCATTCCTTTCTTTTGAGAGTATCTCATTCTGTCACACAGCCTGGAGCGCAATGGCACAAACTCCATTCACATTTCATTTCCATGCAGTTCCACTCCATTTCATTCCATTCCATTCCATTTCATACCATTCCATTCCATTCCACTCCTTACCACTCCACTCCAGTCTACTCCACTCCACTCCATTCCATTCTACTCCTTTCCATTACATTCCTTTCTTTTGACAGGATCTCACTCTGACATTCATGCTGGTGTGCATTGGCACAATCTCAACTCGCATTTCATTTCACCATTCCATTCCATTCCACTGCACTCCACTCCAACCCACTGAATTCCACTCCACTCCCCTCCACTCCACTCCATTCCATTCCACTACACTCCCCTACACTCCAATCCACTCCATTCCACTCCACTCCATTCCACTTCACTGCACCCCACTCCTTTACACTACACTACACTCTAACCCACTTCACTCCACTCCACTCCTCTCCATTCCATTCCATTACACTCCATTCCATTCCTTTCTTTCTTTCTACAGGATCTCACTCTGTCACAAATTCTGGAGTGCAATGGCACAATTGCAGCTCACATTTCTTTTCACCATTCCGTTGCAATAAATTCCATTCCATTCCTTTCTTTCTACAAGATCTCACTCTGTCACAAAGGCTGGAATGCACTCTCACAATCTCAGCTCACATTACTTTTCACCATTCCATTGCATTCCTTTCCATCCATTGCATTCCACTCTATTTCACTCCACTCCACTCTGTTCCACTCCATTCCATTCCATGCCACTCCACTCCACTCTTCTTCTCTCCCTACCTCTCAATTCCATTCCACTCTATTCCATTCCATTCCACTCCACTCCACTCCATTCCACTCCAATAAACTCCATTGCATGCCACTCCACTCCATTCTATTCCACTTCACTCCATTCCATTCATTTCCGTTCCATTCCTCTCCATTCCATTCCACTCTACTCCATTCCATTATATTCCACTCCCCTCCATTCCTGTCCACTCCACTCCACTCCATTCCATTCCTTTCGATTCCATTCCAATCCACTCCTCCCCACTCCATTCCTTTCCATTCCATTCCATTCCATTCCATTCCATTCCATTATATTACATTACATTACACTCTACTCCACTCCATTCTACTCCATTCCACTCCACTCCACTCCACTTTACTCCACTTCACTTCATGCCATTCCACTCCATTCCATTCCATTCCTTTCTTTCCACAGGAACTCCCTCTCTAACAAAGACTGGAGTGCAGTGGAACAATCTCAGCTCACATTTCTTTCCAACTTTCCATTGTATTCCACTCCATCCCTTTCCATTCCACTCTATTTCATTCCACTCCACTCCTCTCCACTCCATTCCATTCCACTCCATCCCATTCCATTAGACTCCTTTCTACTCCACTGCACTCCACTCCACTCCATTCCACCCCACTCAATTCCCCTCCACTCCACTCTACTCCATTCCACTCTACTCCATTGCATTCCACTCCACCCCACTCCATTCCATTCCATTCTACTCCACTCCATTCCACTCCACTCCACTCCATTCCACTCCACTCCATTCCCTTATACTCCACTCCACTTCATTCCCTTCGACTCCACTCAACTCCACTCCATTCAATTCCTTTCGATTCCATTCCAATCCACTCCTCCCTACTCCATTCCATTCCATTCCATTCCATTCCATTCCATTCCATTCCATTCCACTCTATTCCACTCCACTCTACGCCATTCCACTCCATTCCAGTCCACTCCACTCCACTCGACTCCACTGCACTCTACTCCTCTCCACTCTATTCCATTCCACACCATTCCATTCCATTCCTTTCTTTCCACAGGAACTCTCTCTGTCACAAAGTCAGTGGTGCAGGGGCGCAATCTCAGCTCACATTTCTTTCCAGCATTCCATTGCATTCCATTCCATCCCTTTTCATTCCACTCTATTTCTTTCCACTCCACTCTTCTGCACTCCATTCTATTCCACTCCATCCCATTCAATTCAACTCCATTCCCCTCCATTCTACTCCACTCCACTCCATTCCACCCCACTCAATTAACCTCCACTCCACTCCACTCCACTCCATTTCATTCCGCTCCAATCCAGAGCGTTCCACTCCAATCCAGAGCATTCCACTCCACCCCACTCCCTTCCATTCCATTCTACTCTATTCCATTCCACTCCACTCCACTCCATTCCACTCCTCTCCACTCCATTCCACTCTATCTCACTCCGTTCCACTCCACTCCACTCCACTCCATTCCATTCCATTCCATTCCATTCCACTGCACTCCACTCCTCTTCATTCCCTTCCATGCCATCCCATTCCCTTCCTTTCCATTCCACTCCACTCCACTTCACTCCACTCGCCTCAACTCCAGTTCAGTCCATTCCATTCCATTCCACTGTATTCCATTCCTTTTCTTTCTTTGGAGAGTATCTCACCCTGTAACCCACCCTGGGGTGCAGTGGCACAATCTCAGCTCACATTTCATTTCACCACTCCGTTCCCTTCCATTCAATTCCAATCCACTCTTCTCCACTCCACTCCAATCCATTCCACTCCACTCCACACTACTCCATTCCAGTCCACTCTACTTTTTTGCTTTCCATCCCATTCCATTCCAGTCCTTTCCACCCCTCTCCACTCCATTTCGTTCAATTTGACTCCATTCCATTCCATTCCTTTCTTTTGACAAGATCTCACACTGACACCCAGACTGGTGTGCAGCTGCACAATCTCAGCTCACATTTCCTTTCACCATTCCATTCTATTCCATTCTATTCCATTCCACGGCACTCCACCCCAGTCCACTCAATTCCACTACACTACACTCCAATCCATGCCATTCCATTTCATTCCAATCCCTTCAATACCACTCCTTTCTTTTGACAGGATCTCCCTCTGTCCCACAGGCTGTAGCGTAGTGGCACAATTTCAGCACACATTTCTTTTCACCATTCTATTCCATTCCATTCTTTTCCATTACATTCCATTCCTCTCCACTCCATTCCACTCCACTCCACTTCACTCCACTCCATTCCACTCCACTCCATTCCTCTCCACTCCACTGATTTCCATTCCAATCCACTCCACTCCACTCCAATCCACTACACTCCATTCCACTGCACTCCACTCCATTCCACTCAATTCTACTCCACTCCATTCAACTCCACTCAACTCCACTCCATGCCATTTCACTCCACTCCACTCCAGTCCACTCCACTCCATTCCATTCTACTCCTCTCCACTCCAATCCATTCCACACCATTCCACTCCATTCCATTCCCCTCCACTCCACTGCACTCCATCCACTCAATTTCATTCCATTCCACTCAATTCCATTCCATTATGTTCTTTCCACAGGATCTCACTCTGCCATAAAGCCTGAGGTGCAGTGACACAATCTCATCTCACATTTATTTTCACCATTCCATTTCATTCCATTCCATCCCTTTCTATTCTGCTCTATTTCACTCCACTCCACTCCACTCCACTCCATTCCATTCCACTCCATCCCATTCCATTCCACTCAATTCCACTTCACTCCACTTCACTCCAGGCCATTCCATATATTCCATTCCATTTCATTCCATTGCCTTCCATTGCTTTAATTCGACAGGATATCACTGTGTCAGGAAGGAGTGCAGTGGCACAATCGCAGCTCACATTACATGTCAACTTTCCATTGAATTGCTTTCTATTCCATTGCATTAAATTGCATTCCATTCCACTCCATTCCATTCCATTCAATTCCATTCCTTTCCACTCCGTTCCGCTCCACTCCCCTCCACTCCACTACATTCCATTGCAACCATTTCCATTACATTCCATTCCACTCCTCTCCACTCTACTGCTCTCTACTCCACTCCATTCCACTCCATCCCATTGCATTCCGCTCCATTCCACTGCACTCCACTCCCTCCCACTCCATTCCACCTCATTGCATTCCATCCCATAACATTCCTCTCCATTCCACTCCTCTCCACTTCACTCCACTCCACTCCAGTCCACTCCATTCCATTCCCTTCCTCTGCATTCCCTTCAATTCCTTTCTTTCAAGAGTATCTCACTCAACCAGGCTGGAAGCCAGTTGCACAATCTCAGCTCACATTTCATTGCACCATTCCATTTCATTTCATTCTATTCCATTCCATTCCACTCCATTCCACTCCAATCCTCTCCACTCCACTCCATTCCATTCCTCTCCACTCCAGTCCAGTGCACTACACTCCATTCCCCTCCACTCCACTCAATAGCACTGCACTCCATTGCTCTCCACTACACTTCACCCCATTCCATTCCACTCCACTCCACTATAGTCCACTCGACTGCATTCCACTCCACTCCACTCCACTCCACTCCATTCCACTCCATTCCACTCTACTCCATTCCACTCTACTCCATTCCATTCCATTCCATTCCACTCCATTGCATTCCATTACTTTCTTTCCATGGGATCTCACTCTGTCATAAACTCTGCATTGCAGTGGCACAATATCGGCTCACATTTCTTTTCACCATTCCGTTACATTACATTCTATCCCATTCCATTCCACTCTATTTCACTGCACTCCACTCGACTCCATTCCATTCCATTCCATCCCATTCCTTTCGACTCCATTCCACTTCACTCCACTCCACTCCACTCCATTCCATTCCATTCTATACATTCCATTCCATTTCAATCCATTGCATTTCATTGCTTTCTTTCGACAGGATATCACTCTGTCACTTAGGAATGAGTGCTGTGGTACAATCGCAGCTCACATTACATGTCAACTTTCCAATGCATTGCCTTACATTCTATTGTTTTCCTTTGCATTCCATTCCATTCCTTTCCACTTCATTCCTTTCCATTCCATTCAATTCCATTCTTTCCACTCCGCTGCACTTTACTTCACTCCACTCCACTACATTCCATTACATCCTTTTCCATTACACTCCATTCCAATCCTCTCCACTCCACTTCTCTCCACTCCACTCCATTCCACTCCATTCCATAACATTCCTCTCCATTCCACTGCAATCCACTCCACCCCACTCCACTCCACCTCATTCCATTCCATCCCATAACATTCCTCTCCATTCCACTCCACTCCACTCCAGTCCACCCCACTCCACTCCATCTCATTCCATTCCATCACATAACATTCCTCCCCATTCCCCTCCACTCCACTCCACTCCACTCCAGTCCACTCCATGCTATTCCATTCCATTCCATTCCATTCCATTCCATTGTATTCCATTCCACTGCATTCCTTTCTTTCGAGATTGTCTCACTCTTTCAAGCAGGCTGGAGGGCAGTGGCACAATCTCAGCTCACATTTCATTGGACAATACCATCCACTTCATTCCATTCCATTCTATTCCACTCCAATCAATTCCACTCCACTCTACTCCACTCCATTCCAGTCCACTCCACTCCTTTCCATTCCATCCCATTCCATTCCACTCCTTTCCACTCCACTTCACTGCATTCCATTCCATTTCATTCCATTCCTCTCTATTCCATTCCATTCCTTTCTTTTGACAGGATCTCTCTTTGTCAGCAAGACCGGTGTGCAGTGGAACAATCTCAGCTCACATTTCAATTCAACATTCCATTCCATTCCATTCTATTGCACTCCACGCCACTCCACTCAATTTCACTCCACTGCACTCCAATCCATTCCATTCCATTCCAATCGCTTCCATTCCACTTTTTTCTTTCGACAGTGTCTCCCTCTGTCACACTGGTTGCAGCATAGTGGCACTATCTCAGTACACATTTCTTTTCACCATTCCATTCCGTCCAATTTCATCCAACTCTTTTGCACTCCACTCTACTCCACTACATTCCACTCCACTCCCTTCTACTCCACTCCACTCCATTCCACTCCACTCCATTCCATTCCACTGCATTCCCCTCCACTCCACTCTATTTCACTTCTTTCCAATCCACTCCATTCCACTCCACTCCACTCCATTCCACTCCACTCCATTCCACTGCACACCACTCCACTCCATTCTATTCCACTCCACTCCATTCCATTCCTTTCTTTCCACAGGATCTCACTCTGTCACAAATGCTGGAGTACAATGGCACAATCTCAGCTCACATTTCTTTTCACCATTCTATTGCATTCCTTTCCATCCCATTCCATTCCACTCTATTTCACTCCATTCCACTCCACTGCATTCTGCTCCATCCCTTTCCATTCGACTCCCTTCCTCTACCCTCCACTCCACTCCATTGCATTCCATTCGATTCCATTCCATTTCACTCCATTGCATTCCATTCCTTTCTTTCAACAGGCTATCACTGTGTCACCCAGGCTGGAGTGCACTGGTGCAATCTCAGCTCACATTACATGTCATCTTTCCAATGCATTGCATTCTATTCCATTGCATTCCACCGCATTCATTTCCATTCCATTCAAATCCATTCATTCCAGTCTATTCCACTCCACTCAAATCCACTCTGCTACATTCCATTGCATCTGATTCCTTTCCTCTCCATTACACTCCTCTGCATTCCACTCCACTCCATTACATTCCATTCCATTCCACTCCATTCAACTGCAATCCACTTCACCCCACTCCACTCTACTTTATTCTATTCCATTCCGTCCCATTCTATTCCTCTCCATTCCACTCCACTCCACTTCACCCCTCTCCACTCCTCTCCAGCACATTCCATTCCATTCCATCCCATGACATTCCATTCTATTCCTTTCTTTCCAGAGTATCTCACTCTGTCAACCAGCCTGGAGCGCTGTTGCAGAATCTCAGCTCACGTTTCATTTCAACATTCCATTCCATTCCATTCCATTCCACTCCTCTCAAATCAACTCCACTCCACTTCACTCCATTCGATGCCATTCCATTCCTCCCCATTCCACTCCAGTCCACTTCACTTCACTCCAATAAAGTCCACTCCATTTCATTCCATACCATTCCATTCCACTGCACTCCATTCCACTCCACTCAATTCCTCTCCACTCCACTCCAATCCAGTCCATTCCAATCCATTCCAATCCCTTCCATTCCACGCCTTTCTTTCGACAGGATCTCCGTCTGTCACACAGGCTGTAGCACAGTGGCACAATCTCAGCACAAATTTATTTACACCATTCCATTGCATTCCATTGCACTCCATTCTGCTCTGTTCCATTCCGTTCAATTTCTTTCCACTCCACGCCACTCCACTCCACTCCATTCCACTCCACTACATTCCACTCCACTCCACTCAACTCCATTACACTCAACTCCACTTAACTCCACTCCATTCCATCCCAATTCACTCCATTCCAATCCACTCCACTCCACTTTACTCTACTCCTTTGCACTCCACTGAATTCCACTCCACTGCACTCCACTCCACTCCATTCCAATCCACTCCACTCCAATCCATTCCACTACAATCCACTCCACTCCACTCTAATGCACTCCATTCCACTCCACTTCACTTCACTCCATTCCAGTCCACTCCATTTCTTTCCCTTCCATTGCAATCCATTCCACGCCTTTCCACTCCATACCACTCCACTTCACTCCATTCCATTCCAGTACACTCCATTTCATTCCATTCCTTTCTGCTCACAGGACCTCACTCTGTCACCCAAGCTGGTGTGCAGTGACACAATCTCAGCTCACATTTCATTTCACCATTACATTCAATTCCATTCCACTGCACTCCACTCCATTCCATTCATTTCCACTCCATTCCACTCCCATCCATTCTATTCCATTCCATTCCTATCCCTTCCATTCCATTCCTTTCTTTTGACAGCATCTCCCACTGTCCCACAGGCTGTTGAGTAGTGGTACAATCTCTGCACACATTTCTTTTCACCATTCCATTCCATTCCATTCTGTTCCCTTCCGTTCCATTTTGTTCCACTCGGTTCCAGTCTACTCCACTCCACTCCACTCCACTCCATTCCACTCCATGCCATTCACTCCACTCTACTTCACTCCATTTCACTCTACTGTATTTCACTCCACTCCACTCCAGTCCATCCCTCTCCACTCTATTCCACTCCATTCCACTCCACTCCATTCCACTCCAGTCCACTCCACACCATTCCACTCCACTCCACTCCATTCCACTCCACTCCATTCCACTCCACTGAACTCCAATTCACTCCATTCCATTCCATTCCATTCCACTCCATTCCATTCCATTACTTTCTTTCCACAGCATCTCACTCTGTCATAAATGCTGGAGTGCGGTGGCACAATCTCATCTCACATTTCTTTTCACCATTCCATTGCATTCCATTCCATCCCATTCTATTCCACTCTATTTCACTCAACTGCACTCCATTAGACTCCATTCCATTCCACTCCATCCCATTCCATTCAACTCCATTCCACTCTCCACTCGGCTGCTCTCCACTCCATTCCATTCCACTCCATCCCATTCCATTCCATTCCATTCCACTGCACTCCACTCCACCCCACTACACTCCACCTCTTTCCATTCCATCCTATAACATTCCTCTCCATTCCACTCCACTCCACTTAGCTCCACTCCACTCCACTCCAGTCCACTCCATTCCATTCCATTCTATTCCATTCCATTCCATTCCATTCCATTCCATTCCATTCCATTCCATTCCATTCCATTCCACTCCATTCCCTTCCACTCCATTGCATTCCATTCCATTTTTTTCTTCCGAGAATATCTCACTCTTTCATCCAGACTGGAGGGCAGTGGCACAATCTCAGCTCACATTTCATTGCATCCTTCCTTTCCATTTCATTCCATTCCATTCTATTCCATTTCATTCCACTCCACTCCACTCCATTTCATTCCACTCCACTCCACTCCACTCCAGTCCACTACACTGCATTCCCCTCCACTCCACTCAACTGCGCTCCACTCCACTCCATTCCACTCCATTCCACTCCACTCCATTCCACTCCACTCCACTCCATTCCATTCCACTCCATTCCACTCCAGTCCACTCCACTCCATGCCACTCCACTCCAATCCAATCTATTCCTCTCTATTCCATTCCACTCCACTCCACAGCACTCCACTCCACTCCACTGCACTCCACTCCACTCCGCTGCACTCCACTCCACTCCATTCCATTCCATTCCACTCCATTCCATTACTTTCTTTCTACAGGATCTCACTCTGTCATAAAAGCTGTATTGCAGTGGCACAATATCAGCTCACGTTTCTTTTCACCATTCCTTTCCATTCCATTCCATCCCATTACATTCCACTCTATTTCACTCGACTCCATTCCATTCCACTTCATCACGTTCCATTCGACTGCATTCCACTTCACTCCACTGCACTCCACTCCACTCCATTCAGTTCCATTTCAATCCATTGCATTCCATTGCTTTCTTTCGACAGGATATCACTCTGTCACTCAGGAAGGAGTGCAGTGGCACAATCGTAGCTCACATTACATTTCAACTTTCCATTTCATTGCTTTCTATTCCATTGCATTCCATTCCGTTCCATTCCACTCCATTTCATTTCATTCAATTCCATTCCTTTCCCCTCCATTCCACTCCACTCCAATCCACTGGACCACTTTCGATTACATCTTTTTCCATTACACTCAATTCCACTCCTCTCCACTCCACTGCTCTCCACTCCACTCCATTCCACTCCATTCCATTCCATTCCGCTCCATTCCACTACACTCCACTCTACCCTACTCCACTCCATCTCATTCCATTCCATCCAATAACATTCCTCTCCATTCGACTCCACTCCACTTCACTGCACTCCACTCCAGTCCACTCTGTTCCATTCCATTCTATTCCTTTCCATTCCTTTCTACTGCATTCCATTCTAGTACGTTCTTTCGAGAGTGTCTCACTCTTTCAACCATCCTGGATGGCAGTAACACAATCTCAACTCACATTTCGTTGCACCATTCCATCCAGTCAATTCCATTCCATTCCATTTCACTCCACTCCACTCCACTCCAAATAATTCCACTCCACTCCACTCCATTCCAGTCAACTCCACTCCTTTCCATTCCATCCCATTCCATTCCACTCCTTTCCACTCAACTCCACTCCACCCAATCCATTCCATTCCATTCCACTCCATTCCATTCCATTCCTTTCTTTTGAGAGGATCTCTCTCTGTCACCCAGGCTGTTGTACAGTGGAACAATCTCAGCTCACTTTTCATTTCACCATTCCATTCCATACTATTACACGGCACTCCACTCCACTCCACTCAATTCCACTCAACCCCACTACAATCCATTCCATTCCACTGCAATCCAATCCCTTCCATTCCACTCCTTTCTTTCGACAGTATCTCCCTCTCTCACACAGGCTGTAGCATAGTGGCACTATCTTAGCACACATTTCTTTTCACCATTCCATTACATTCAATTCCATTCTGTTCCATTCCATCCCTTTCTGTTCCACTCTTTTCCACTCCACTGGACTCCACTCCGTTGCACTCCACTCCATTCCACTCCACTCCATGCCACTACCCTCCACTGCATTCAATTCCGCTGCTTTCCACTCCAATCCACTCCATTAAACTCCACTCCATTCCACTCCACTACCCTCCATTCCACTACATTCCACTCCATTCCATTCCACCCCACTCTGCTCCACTTCAGTCCACTCCACTCCTCTCCACTGCATTCCATTCCACTCCACTCCATTCCACTCAACTCTATTCCACTCAACTCCACTCCACTCTACTCCATTGCATTCCACTCCATTCAATTCCATTCTTTTCTTTCCACAGGATTTCACTCTGTCACAAATGCTGGAATGCTGTGGCACAATCTCAGTTCAAATTTCCTTTCACTATTCTATTACATTCCTTTCCATCCCATTCCATTCCACTCTATTTCACTCCATTCCACTCCCCTCCACTCCACTCCACTCCTCTCCATTCCATTGCACTCCATTCGATTCCATTCCATCTCACTCCATTGCATTCCATTCCTTTCTTTCAAAAGGCTATCACTGCTTCACCCAGGCTGGAATGCAGTGGCACAATCTCAGCTCACATTACATGTCAACTTCCCATTGTATTGTATTCTATTCCATTTTATTCCACTGCATTCCATTCCATTCCATTCCACTCCACTCCATTCTACTCCACTCCACTCCAGTATATTCCATTACATCCAATTCCGTTCCACTCCATGCCACTCCTCTACACTCCACTGCACTCCACTCCACTCCATTCCATTCCATCCCATTCCATTCTGCTCCATTCAACTACACTCCACTCCACCCCACTCCCCTCCTCTTCATTCCATTCCATTCAGTCCCATTCCATTCCTCTCCATTCCATTCCACTCCACTTCACTCCACTCCACTCCTCTCCAGTCCATTCCATTCTATTCGATTCCACAGCATTCCATTCCATTCCTTTCTTTTGAGAGTTTCTCACTCTGTCAACCATCCTGGAGCACTGTGGCACAATCTCAGCTCACATTTCATTTCACCATTCCATTCCATTCCATTCCATTCTATTCCGTTCCACTCTGTTCCAATCCACTCCCCTCCACTCCACTACATTCCATTACACATGATTCCATTCCACTCCATTCCACTCCTTTTCACTCCACTGCACTCCACTCCACTCCATTCCCCTCGATCTCATTCAATTCCACTCCATTCCACTGCACTCCCTTCCACCCCACTGCACTCCGCTTCAATCCAATCCATTTCAACCCATTCCATTCCTCTCCATTTCACTCCACTTCACTTCATGAACTCCACTGCACTCATGTACACTCCATTCCATTCCATTCCACTGCATTCCATTCTATTCCTTTCCCTCGAGATTATCTCACTCTGTCACCCAGCCTGGAGTGCAGTGGCACAATCTCACGTCCCATTTCATTTCACCATTCCATTCCATTACATTGCATTCCATTCCATTCCATTTCACTCCAATCCACTCCAATCCACTCCACTCCACTCCATTCCACTGCATTCCAGTCCACTCCATTTCTTTCCATTCCATCTCATTCCAATCCAATCCTTTCCACTCCACTCCACTCCACTCCATTCCACTCCATTCCATTCCATTACACTCCCTTCCATTCCATTCTTTTGACAGGATCTCACTCTGTCACCCAGGCTGGTGTGCAGTGGCACAATCTCCGCTCACATTTCATTTCACTATTCCATTCCATTCCACTCCATTCCATTCCATGGCACTTCACTCCACTATAATCAATTTTACTCCACTCCACTCCACTCCAAACCATTCCATTCCATTCCAATCCATTCCAATCCATTCCGCTCCACTCCGCTCCACTCCACTCCACTCTATTCAACTACGCTCCTCTCCACTTCCACAGCACAATCTCCAATCTCAGCTCTCATTTCATTTCACTATTTCATTCCATTCCATTCCATGGCATTTCACTCCACTATAATCAGTTTTACTCCACTCCACTCCAAACGATTCCATTCCAATCCATTCCATTCCACTCCAGTCCACTCCATTCAACTATGCTCCTCTCCATTCCACGGCACTTCACTCCACTATAATCAATTTTACTCCACTCCACTCCACTCCAAACCATTCCACACCACTCTATTCCACTCCACTCCACTCCATTCCCCTCTACTCCACTCCACTCCATTCCATTCCACTCCACTCCAATCCACTTCGTTCATCTCCACTCCACTCCACTCCATTTCACTCTACTCCACTCCACTCCACTGCTCTCCACTCCATTCCATTCCATTTCATTCCATTCCATTCCTTTCTTTCCACAGTATCCCATTCTATCAAAAAGCCTGGAGTTCAGTGGTACAATCTCAGCTCACATTTATTTTCACCATTCAATTTCTTTCCATTCCATCCCATTCCATTCCACTCTATTTCACTCCACTCCACTAAACTCCATTCCATTCCTCTCCATTTCTTTCCATTCGACTCCACTCCACTCCATTCCACTCAATTCCATTACATTCAATTCGAATTCACACCATTGCATTCCATTGCTTTCTTTCGACGGGATATCACGGTGTCACCCAGGCTTGTGTGCAGTGGTACGATCCCAGCTCACAATACATGTAAGCTTTCCATTGCATTGCATTCTATTCCATTGCATTCCATTCCATTCCATTCCATTCCATTCCATTCCAGTGCATTACATTCCATTCCTTCTCATTCAGTTCCATTCCTTTCCACTCTGTTCCACTCCACTCCACTCCACTAGATTCCATTACATGAAATTGCATTCCACTCCATTCCACTCCTCTCCACTCCAAAGCATTCCATTCCACTCTATTCCACTACATCCATTCCATTCCACTCCATTCCACTGCAATTCACTCCACCCCACTCCACTCCACTTCATTCCATTTCATCCCCTTCCACTGAATTCCCTTTCGTTCCACTGCTTTCTTTCGACAGGATCTCCCTGTCACACAGGCTGTAGCATAGTGCCACAATCTCAACACACATTTCTTTTCACCATTCCATTCCATTCCATGCCATTCCATGCCATTCCATTAAATTCCACTCCACTCAACTCAACTCCACTCCAGTCCACTCCCCTCCACTCCACTCCACTCCTCTCCACTCAATTCCCTTCCCCTCCACTCAACTCTACTCATTCCACTCCACTCCACTCCAATCCAATCCATTCCACTCCACTCCATGCCACTCCTCTCCACTCAACTACACTCCATTGCATTCCACTCCACTCAACTCCATTCCACTCCACTCAACTCCATTTCACTGCACTCCATTGCAATCCACTCCACTCCATTCCAATCTACTCCATTCCATTCCACTCCGCTCCATTCCACTCCATTCCAATCCATTCCACTCCACTCCTTTCCAATCCATTCCATTCCACTCCACTCCATTCCACTCCATTCCATTCTGCTGCACTCACCTCCACTAAACTCCTCTCCATTCCATTCCACTCGATTCCATTCCATTCCTTTCTTTCCACAGGATCTCCTTCTGTCACAATGGCTTGAGTGCAGTGGCAAAATCTCAGCTCACATTTCTTTTCACCATTCCATTGCATTCCATTCCATCCCATTCCATTCCACTCCACTCCACTCCACTCCACTCCATTCCATTCCATTCTATTACATTCCATTTCACTACATTGAATTTCTTTCCTTTCTTTCAATGTGATATAACTGTGTGATATAACTGCTGTGCGGTGGCACAATCTCCACTCACATTACAAGTCAACTTTCCATTACCTTGCATTCTTTCCATTGCATTCCATTGCATTCCTTTCCATTCCATTCCATTCCATTCCACTCTGTTCCACTCCACTCCACTCCACTGCTTTCCATTATATATGATTGCATTACACTCTACTGCACTCCTCTCTACTCCACTGCACTTCACTCCAATCCATTAACTCCAACCCAACCCCTTCCGCTGCAGTCTCCTCACTCCACTCCATTCCACTTCATTCCTTTCCATTCCATCCTATTCCATTCTGCTCAATTCCACTCCACTCCACATCACTCCACTACACTCCATTCCAATCCACTCCATTCCATTCAACTACATTCCATTCCATTCCTTTCTTTCGAGAGTATCTCACTCTGTCACACAGCCTGGAGCGCAATGGCACAATCTCAGCTCACATTTCATTTCACCATTCCATTCTATTCAAATCGATTTCATTCCATTCCATTCCGCTCCACTCCACTCCACTCCATTCCAATCCATTCCACTCAACTCCACTCCATTCCATTCCAGTCCACTCCACTCCTTTCTATTCCATCCCATTCCATTCCACTCCTTTCCACTCCACTGCACTCCAGTCCATTGCATTCCATTCCACTCCATTCCATTCCATGACTTTCTTTTGACAGGATCTCACTCTGTAACCCAGGCTGGTGTGCAGTGGCACAATCTCAGCTCACATTTCATTTCACCATTCCCTTGCACTTCATTCCATACCACTGAAATCCACTGCAATCCGCCAATTTCATTCCACCCCACTCAAATCCATTCCATTCCATTATACACTAATCCCTTCTATTACATTCCCCTCTTTTGACAGGGTGTCCCTCTGTCACACAGGCTGTAGCCTTTGGCCAAATCTCAGTAAATATTTCTTTTCAGCATCGCATTCCAGTCTTTTCTTTTCCATTCTGTTCCATTCCATTCCATTCCGTTCCACACCACTTCACTGCAATCCACTCCTTTCCTTTCCACTCCACTCCATCCCACTGAACTCCACTCCACTCCACTTCACTCCACTCCATTCCATTCCAATGCATTCCAATCCACTCCACACCACTTCATTCCACTCCACTCAACTCCACTCAATTCCACTCCACTGCACTCTGCTCCATTCCACTCCACTCCATTCCACTCCACTCCAGTCTACTTCATTCCACTCCACTCCACTCCATTCCACTCCATTCCATTCCATTCCATTCCATTCCATTCCATTTCTTTCTTTTCGTAGGATCTCACTCTGTCGCAAAGCCTGCAGTGTAGTTGCACAAATTCAGCTCATATTTCTTTTGACCATTCCATTGCATTCCATTCCATCCCATTCCATTACACTCTATTTCACTCTACTCCACTCCACTCCACTCCATTCCATTCCACTCCATCCCATTCCTTTAGACTCCATTCCACTCCACTCCATTCCACTCCTCCAGTACACTCCAATCCACTCTATTCAATTCCATTTCCATCCATTTCAATCCATTGATTCCATTCCTTTCTTTTGACAGGATATCACTGTGTCACCCAGGCTGGAGTGCAGTGTCACAATCTCAACTCACATTACATGTCAACTTTCCATTGCATTGCATTCTATTCAATTGCATTCCATGGCATTCCATTCCATTCCATTCCATTCTGTATCATTCCATTCTGTTCCATTCCATTCTGTTCCATTCCATTCCATTAGATTCTACTCCATTCCACTCCATCTCACTCCACTCCACTTCATTCCATTCCATTCCATCCAATTCCATTCTTCTTCATTCCACTCCACTCCACTCCTTTCCACTATATTCCTTTCCACTCCACTCCATTCCCTTCCACTCCTTTCCACTACACTACACTACACTCCATTCCACTCCATTCCACTCCACTCTTCTCCATTCCACTCCACTCCATTCCACTCCACTCCATTCCACTCCATTCCACTCCACTCCATTCACCTGCACTCCACTCCATTCCACGCCACTCAAATCCACTCCTCTCCCACTCCACTCCATTTCACTCCAATCCACTCCATTCCACTCCACTTCTCTCCATTCCACTCCAATCCACTCCACTCCACCCCAGTCCATTCCATTCCTTTTTTTCCACAGGATCTCACTCTGTGACAAAGGCTGGAGTGCAGTGGCATTATTTCAGCTCACTTTCATTTTTGCCATTGTATTGCATTCCACTGCATCCCATTCCATTCCATTCTATTTCACTCCACTCCACTCCCCTCCACTCCACTCCACTCCACACTATTCCATTCCAATGCGTAACATTCCATTCGACTCCATTTCACTCTACTCCACTCCACTCCTATCATCTCCACTCCATTCCACTCTATTGCTTTCCATTCCATTCCATTTCTCTCCACTGCATTCCATTCGTTTCTTTTGACAGGATATCAGTGTGTCACCCAATCTGGAGAGCAGTGGCACAATCTCAGCTCACATTACATGTCAACTTTCCTTTTTATTGCATTCTATTCAATTACATTCCATTGCGTTCCATGCCATTCAATTTTTATTCCATTTCATTAAATTCCATTCCATTCCACTCCGTTCCACACTACTCCACTACATTACATTACATCCGATTCCATTCCACTCCATTCCACACCTATCCACTCCAGTGCACTCCACGCCAATCCATTCGGCTCTATCCCATTCCATTCTGTTACATTCCACTGCACTCCACTCCACCCAACTACATTCAACTTCATTGCATTCAATTCCATCCATTTCCAGTCTTCTCCATTACACTCCACCTCATTCCACTCCTCTCCTTTCCACTCCACTCGTTTCTACTACACTCCATTCCAGTCCACACCATTCCACTCTACTCCATTCCACTACAATGTACTCCATTCTACTCCCCTCCATTCCACTCCACTCCACTAAATTCCACCCTACTCCATGCCACTCCACTCCACTCCACTCCATTCCACTCCACTCCACTCCCTTCCACTCCACTCCACTCCATTGCACTCCACTTCACTCCATTCCACTCTACTCCACTCCACTCCCCTCCATTACACTCCACTCCACTCCACTCCATTACATTACATTCCATTCCTTTCTTTCCACAGGATCTCACTCTGTCACAAAGTCTGGAGTGCAGTGGTGCAATCTCAGATCACATTTCTTTTCACCGTTCTATTGCATTCCATTCCATCCCATTCCATTGCAGTCTATTTCACTCCACTCCACTGCACTCCACTCCATTCCATTCCACTCCATCACATTCCATTCTACTCCATTCAACTCCACTCCACTCCACTCCATTCCACAACACTCCACTCCATTGCATTCCATTTCACTCCATTGAATTCCATTCCTTTCTTTCGACAGGATATCTCTGTGTCACCCAGGCTGCTGTGCAGTGGCACAATTCCAGCTCATATTACTTGTCAACTTTCCATTACATTTCATTCTATTCCATTGCATTCTATTGCTTTCCTTTCTATTCCATTCCATTCCATTCAATTCTATTCCATTCCACTCCGTTCCACTGCACTCCACTCCACTAGATTCAATTACATCTGTCTCCATTCCACCGCATTCCACTCCTGTCTACTCCACTGCATTCCACTCCACTCCATTCCACTCCATCCCATTCCATTACGCTCCAATCCACTGCACTCCATCCTACCCCACTCCACTCCACTTCATTCCGTTCCATTCCATCCCATTTCATTCCTCTCCATTCCAATCCACTCCACTCCACTCCACTCCTCTCGAGTCCACGCCATTCCATTCCATTCCACAGCATTCCCTTCCATTCCTTTTTTTAAGAGTATCTCACTGTCACCCAGCCTGAAGCGCAGTGGCATAATCTCAGCTCACATTTCATTTCACCATTCCATTCCATTCCATTCCATTCCATTCCTTTCTATTTCACTCCACTACACTCCACTCTTGTCCTCTCCAATTGATACCACTCCACTCCATTCCAGTCCACTCCACTCCTTTCCATTCCATCCCATTCCATTCCACTCCACTCCACTCAACTCCACTCCACTCCATTCCATTCCATTCCATTCCATTCCATTCCACTTCATTCCATTACATTCCTTTCTTTTGACAGGATCTCACTCTTTTACCCAGAATGGTGTGCAGTGACTCAATCTCAGCTCACATTTCATTTCACCATTCCATTCCATTCCATTGCATTCCATTCCATTCCATTCCACTGCACTCCACTCCACACCACTCAATTCCACTCCACTCTACTCCAGTCCATTTCTTTCCATTACATTCCAATCCCTTGTATTCCACCCATTTCTTTTGACAGGATCTCCCTCTGTCACAAAGGCTGTAGCTTAGTGGCACAATCTTAGCACACATTCCTTTTCAACTTTCTATTGCATTCCTTTCCATTCCATTCCATTCCATTCCACTCCACTCCACTCCACTGAACTCCATTTCATTCTATTCCAATCCCTTTCATTCCATTTCTTTCTTTCCACCGGATCTCTCTCTGTCACGATGTCTGTAGTGCAGTAGCTCAATCTGAACTCACATTTTTTTTTTTTTTTTTTTTTTGAGACGGAGTCTCGCTCTGTCACCCAGCCTGGAGTGCAGTGGCGCGATCTCCGCTCACTGCAAGCTCTGCCTCCCGGGTTCCCGCCATTCTCCTGGCTCAGCCTCCCGAGTAGCTGGGACTACAGGCGCCCGCCACCACACCCGGCTAATTTTTTCTATTTTTAGTAGAGACGGGGTTTCACCATGTTAGCCAGGATGGTCTCGATCTCCTGACCTCGTGATCTACCCACCTCGGCCTCCCAAAGTGCTGGGATTACAGGTGGGAGCCACCGCGCCCAGCCTCAGCTCACATTTCTTTACACCATTCCATTGCATTCCATTCCATCCCATTCCATTCCACTCTATTTAACTCCACTCCACTCCACTCAATCCGATTTCACTCAATCCCGTTCCATTCGACTCCATTCCACTCCACTCAACTCCACTCCAATGCACTCCACTCCACTCCATTCCATTCCATTCTATTCCATTACATTGCACTCCATTGCATTCCATTCCTTTCTTTCAACAGGATGTCACTGTGTCATCCAGGTTGGAGTGCAGTGGCACAATCTCAGCTCACATTACATGTCAACATTCCATTTCATTACATTCTATTCAACTGCCTTCCATTGCATTCCATTCCATTCCATTCTGTTCCATTCCATTTCACTCGATGCCATTCCATTCCACTCCGTTCCCCTCCACTCCACTAAGCTCAACTGCATTCCATTACATATGATTCCGTTACACTCCATTCCACTCCTCTCCACTCCACTACACTCCATTCCACTGCATCCCATTACATTCGGCTCCATTCCACTGCACTCTACTCCACCCCAATCCATTCCACTTAAATCCATTCCATTCCATCCCATTCCATTCCTCTCCATTCCACTCCAATCCACTTCACTCCATTCCACTCCACTCCAGTCCAACTTCATTTCATTGTATTCCATTCCATTCCATTCCATTCCATTCCATTCCATTCCATTCCATTCCATTTCATTCTTTCTTTCGAGAGTATCTCACTCTGTTACCAAGCCTAGAGCACAATGGCACAATCTCAGCTCACATTTCGTTTCACCATTTCATTCCATTCCATTCTATTGCATTCCATTCCATTCCATACCCCTCCATTCCATTCCACTCCACTCCACTCCACTACATTCAATTACATCCGATTCCATTCCACTCCATTCCACTGCTGTCCATTCCACTGCACTCCACTCCACTTTCTGTATAGCCTGCAGAACGGTGGGCCAATTAAACCTCTTTTCTCTTACCCAGCCTCAGGTTTGTTGTTTTTTTGTTTTTGTTTTTGTTTTTGTTTTTGTTTTCAGAGTTTCACTGTTGTCTCCCAGGCTGGAGTGCAATGACACCATCTTGGCTGACTGCCATCCCCTCCACCAGGGTTCAAGACATTCTCCTGCCTCAGCCTCCCGAGTAGCTGAGATTACAGGCACACACGACCATACCCAGCTAAATTTTTATTTTTAGTAGAGACAGAGTTTCTCCCTGTTGGCCAGGCTAATCTCGATCTCCTGATCTCAGGGGATCCGCCTTCCTCAGCCTCCCAAACGGCTGGGATTACAGGCATGAGCCACCTCATCAAGCCAGATATTTCTTTATAACAATGAAACAACAGACTATTGTGAGGAATACGATGCAATTTAAAAATTCCTTCTTTGTGCCTGACTCCTGGCAGATTTCCTAAAACTCTTGGAATGTCCTCAGTGATAAGAGTATCTCTGGAACACTAATGAGATTACTCTCAACTCCCAGGTAGCTTCCAGGATGGGGGCTGGTGGCCAGAAGGATCAGACTATGGCTCGAGGGTCAGGACTCCCTGTCACCCTGCTGACTGGCAGGATGGAGTCCAATCACCGTGGTCAGTGATTTCATCCTATGTAATGCCTATGTAATGAAACTTCCATAAAAATCCCTCAACAATGGGGCCTGGGGGCTTCTGAGCCAGCAAACACATCCACGTGCTTGGAGGGTGGTGCATCCCCAACTCCACAGGGTTGGAAGCTCCTGCACACTGGACCCTCCTGACGTCGCCTAGTGTACCTCTTCATCAGCTGTGTGTTTGTACACTTTGTAATAAGCCAGGGGTAGTAGTTAAAATGCCTTCTTAGGTTCTCTGAGCTGCTCCAGCAAGTGGTGGAACCCGAAAAGTGGGTGTTGGGAACCACTAGTTCACAGCCAAATGGGACACAAATGTGGGTGGCCTGGGTACTTGACTTTTATGGAGGGCAGTCTTGTGGGACTGAGCCCTTAAACTTGTAGTTAGTGTCAGAATTGAAATAATTCTTGACATCCAGCTGGTGTCTGAAGAGGTGGAGAAGGAAAATACACCACCCATTAGGCTCTGGGAGGGAAAAATTTAAAACCCCTCAGAGAAGCGTGGGGATTCCCGTTCTCCATGCCCAGGGCCCACAGTCCTGGCTATGAAAGCCTGAATCAGACCCATGGTTTATTATTCACAGCAAGATTTCTCTCCAGGGATTCTTTAATCTGTAGTGAAAAAAATGTATAAATGTTGTACAACAGTGTGAGATTCATGGCAAAATCAGAACCAACATTTTATTAGTCCATTTTCACACTGCTATAAAGAAATACCTGAGACTGGGTAATTTATAAAGGAAAGAGGTTTAATTGACTCACAGTTCCATATGGCTGCGGGGGCCTCAGGAACATTACAGTCATGGTGGAAGGCGAAGGGAAAGCAAGCACCTTCTTCACAAGGCAGCAGGAGAGGGAACAGCAAAGAAGAAACTTCCAGACACTTATAATAAAACCATCGGATCTTGTGAGAACTCACTTACTATCATGAGAACAGCATGGGAAACCGCTATGGTCTAATCATCTCCCTCCCTCAATACATGGGGATTACAGGTCCCTCCTTCAACATATGGGGATTACAATTAGAGGTGAGATTTCAGTGGGGACACAGAGCCAAACCATATCAAACCTCAAGACCCCAGATTGATTTTTAAATGGGGGGATAATTTCCCAATGCAAATGGAATTGTTCTCGCCCCACCACCATGTCTCCCCCACCCACCACGGCATCCAGGCTGTGACACAACTACAGTCCATGCACCGTGGGCAGAAATATACCTCCAGGGAAGGAAGGCCCTCACCCACGAGCTGCGTGTACTCGTGCAGGAGCCACTCCTCATCCAGGAACTTGCCGTCGCGCCCGTTGCTGGCTGGCTGGAACAGGCCATAGATCAGGACATCTTTCAAACTCTGGGTTAACGTACACAGGATACGCTGCTTTGCAAGCCACACCATGGCGTCCAGGTTAAATCGAATGCATTTCTTCCAGGAAGGACAAAGACAGCTCATGAGTGACAGAGGATTCTACCTGAGTCATCCACGTGGGGCACATGGTCAGAGAGGCAAAGCTGCTTCCACCCCTTCCTGAAACTTCTTCTGAGCAGTGAACCCACGGCTTTTCACGATGAAAAATAAAGCCTACTGGTTGCTGGAACACAGACATTTGGTAAATATAAAAGGGGAAAAGGAAAGACCGAGGAATTGGTCTCTTTGGCCTTGATCTCACCATGGACTCAAATCTCCAGCACTGTCCCAGTGCGGCAGCTCATGCCTCTTATCCCAGCACTTTGGGAGGCCAAGGCAAGCAGATCACGACGTCAGGAGATCGAGACCATCCTAGCCAACATGGCAAAACCCCATCTCTGCTAAAAATACAAAAATTTGCTGGGCATGGTGGCGCGTGTCTGTAATCCCAGCTACTCTGGATGCTGAGGCAGGAGAATCGCTTGAACCAGGGAATTACAGGTTGCAGTGAGCCGAGATTGCACCACTGCACTCCAGTCTGGTGACAAGGTGAGACTCCGTCTCAAAAAAAAAAAAAAAAAAATCTCTAGCCCTCACAGTGTCTTTTTGGTCATCAATGACCACCTGTCACCTCAGGGCCCTCTCTCACTTGCATGGCACTTCTCAAACTCCAGCAGTTTGAAAAAAACAGGGGACAGACCCCACTTATGTCTCCCTAACAGAATGTCTGATTCAGCAGGTCTGGGTGGGACCTGAGAAACTACATCTCAGACAAATCCCAAGGTGCTACTGCTGCTGCCGTCCTGGAGAACACACATTCAGAATCATAGCCCACATATATTTCAATGTGACTTAATTTTGACATGGATCGTTCTTTAGCATTTCAGATTCGGTGGAAGCCTTGTCTTATAACCATGCTCACGAGAAAGTTTTCATACTACCCACACTGACTATGAACACAAATCTTTAAAAACGCAGTCATCACCTCTCCCAAAGGACACAGGAAAGCAAGTACGGAAAAACGATTTGATGGAAAATCAAATCAGTTGCCACGAGAGTTCATTTTTACAAAGTTAAATAGTGTCAACAGGGCCTGCAAACCAATCACAACACTTCAAACACATAATAGCACCTCTGAGGACTGAAATAACAACAATTTGGTCATGTTCCCAGATCCCCTCTGTGAGACTCACCAGTGAGCCAGGAAAGGCAAAGGCCAGGCCAATCCACTTCTAGCCATGACTTCTAATTTTTGTCAAAATAAAATTATATTCTACTGAATAGTTGTCAGCAGGGGCTCAATAATTCACTTTGTCACTGTCAAAGTGTTCAGAACAAAAGGAGGTTTGAATGAATATAAGACTCAAACCAGTTCTCTATCTGAGTATTCTGTGGGTTTGTGCCCAAGAAAGCAAAAGGCCCCGTTATCTTCCCAAGACAGCCCAAGGGTAAGTTCCTCATCGCTGGGAAAATGATCCTGGGACTGCCAACAGGAGGCCAGGTTAAGTGGGTGGCCAGAGTCCTCCCTGCCAGGAAACCTGACCCTGTGTACAAAAGCTCCTCTTTCTCCCTTCCCATGTCAAAGCCTGAGCTCACGTGTGGCTCTCAAAGCTCCCCACAGGGCTGTGAGGCTGGGTGGAGGCAGTTGTTTATTCCAGAAAGATTTCCAGACCCGCACCCTCCCGGATCTTTGGCTGAACAAGGACTCTCTGGAAACTCCTGGCACGAGAAACAAGCTGTATCAGGTGTGACCAGATGGGGCTGTTCATTACTCACCGTTCAGTCTTGGGAATCCTTCTGGGCCCCTCCAATTCAAGCTCCAGCACCCACAGAGCCAATGGCTCCCTCCCTGGCACCTGCAGAGAAGCTTCAGCCAAGGGGCAATTCCTTGGAGGAGCACAGGGCTCCAAATCACCTCTCAGGGGATTCTGTGCCACTGTAGGTGATTGCAAAGATGGATGTCCACCGTCATTTATGGACAGGGTGGGGATGCTGTGTCTGTGCAGCACGGGGGCCAACCCCACAAAGCAACAACCATCTGCTCCAGAAAATGCTAAGAGCACCACCTTGAGAATCATCTAGAAGGAGCAAGAGCCCAAAGGTCGGAAAGCCTGGGTTTGCAACCCAGTGAGGCACACCAGCCTTGATTCCTAGGCAAACTCACCCACCCAGCCATCCTCTAATTCCCCCCATGAAAATCAGAGCCACTACTTAATTTCAGGGCTGCAGTCAGGATCAAACGGAATATAAATAAGATTATTTGTTATGGGCTGAACTGTGCCCCTCTAAATAAATGTTGAAGTCCTAATGCCCATACCCTACGAATGTGATTTGTTTGGGAATAGAATCTTTGTAGATGTAATCAAGTTAAGATGATGTCATACAGAAGCAGGGTGGACCCTATTGCAATAACTGTGTCCTTATAAAGGGAGTAAATCTGGATATTAGCCCTTTGTCAGATGGATAGATTGCAAAAATTTTCTCCCATTCTGTAGATTGCCTGTTCACTCTGATGGTAGTTTCTTTTGCTGTGCAGAAACTCTTTAGTTTAGTTACATCCTACTTGTCTATTTTAGCTTTTGTTGCCATTGTTTTGGTGTTTTAGTCATGAAGTCCTTGCCCATGCCTATGTCCTGAATGGTACTGCCTAGGTTTTCTTCTAGTGTTTTTATGGTTTTAGGTCTAGCATTTAAGTCTTTAATCCATATTGAATTAATTTTTGTATAAGGTGTAAGGAAGGCATCCAGTTTCTTCTAAAAAGAACTTAAACAAATTTATAAGAAAAAATCAAACAATCCCATCAAAAAGTGGGCAAAGTATATGAACAGACACTTTTCAAAAGAAGACATTTATGCAGCCAACAGACACATGAAAAACTGCTCATCATCACTGGTCATCAGAGAAATGCAAATCAAAACCACAATGAGATACCATCTCACACCAGTTAAAATGGCGATCATCAAAAAGTAAGGAAAAAACAGGTGCTGGAGAGGATGTGGAGAAATAGGAACACTCTTATGCTGTTGCTAGGAGTCTACACTAGTTCAACTGTTGTGGAATACACTGTGGCAATTCCTCAAGGATCTAGAACTAGAAATACCATTTGACCCAGTGATCCCATTACTGGGTATATACCCAAAGGATTATAAATCATACCACTATAAAGACACATGCACATGTATGTTTATTGAGGCAATATTCACAATAGCAAAGACATGGAACCAACCCAAATGTCCATCAATGATAGACTGGATTAAGAAAATGTGGCACATATACACCATGGAATACTAAGTAGCCATAAAAAAGGATGAGTTCATGTCCTTTCAAGTGACATGGATGAAGCTGGAAACCATCATTCTGAGCAAACTATCACAAGGACAGAAAACCAAACACCGCATGTTCTCACTCATAGGTGGGAATTGAACAATGAGAACACTTGGACACAGGGCGGGGGAACATCACACATGGGGGCCTGTCTTGGTGAGGGGGGTTGGGGGAGGGATAGAATTAGGAGAAATACCTAATGTAAATGATGAATTAATGGGTGCAGCAAACCAACAAGGTGCATGTATACATATGTAACAAACCTGCACATGGTGCACATGTACCCTAGAACTTAAAGTATAATTTTAAAAAAAGAGTGAGAAAATCTGGACACAGCATCACGCACACAGGGAGATGACCATGTGAATGGGCAGGGAGAGACTGGTGTGTCCCATGTGCAAACTCAGCAATGCTAAGATTGCTAGTAAGCCCCCAGCAGCTGGGGTAGAGTTAGAGAATCTGGGACAGATTCTCCCTCAAGCCTCAGAAGGAACCAACCTTGCCTACCCCTCGACCTTGGACTTTCAGCCTCCAGAATGTGAGACAATACATGTCTGGGATTTAAGTCACCAGTCTGTGGTTGGTTATGGCAGGCATGGGAACTCATAAACGTGTGAATCACCTGCCACTAATTGTGACAGCAAAAAAACAGCAGCAGCAGCATCTCTGAGAGCAGAACTCAGCAGGTCGAGCATTCCCAGCTTCTAGGGAACTCCCCTCCCTCAATATGTGATGGGAGCCGCCCGCCTGTTCACACCAGCTCCGGGCAAGCCCACAACGTCAGAAGACCCTTTGGATGAATCCTACTTCAATTCTTCACTTACCCATCATTGACTCACTGTCTAATCAGGCAAACCCCAGGTCCAAGAGCAGGCCTGACACAGTACAGGTGACTGACACTAGCTGAATGATGTGGGAGCCACAAGGACAATAAATAAGAAGCAAACCAGCCTGAGGTCACCATTTGTAGTGGGGAAAGACACGTAATCAACTGTCACACAATATGGAAAAGGTAAAAATCCATGCTAACTCGAGCTCCCTTGGGGACCCTGAGGAAGGAGTAAGTGACGCTGCTTGGTAAGGAGTGCGCATCATAGGCTGCTGCCCAGGAACACAGAGGGATATGCGAGTCTAGGGTAGGACTTCCAAGTTGAGGGCCGAGCATAAGAAGAGGGAGGGAGGCAAAGGTAGAACAGTGATGAGTCTAGTGGTGGATGGCCAAAGACAGTTTCTGCCTTAAGTGACCCTTCCTGGTCCCACTATTACCAGTGTGAGCCTTGGCCATGTCAAGTTCTCCTTGAGGAAAACAGTGTCTGATTCTGGTCTCCCCACAACCCTGTGAGGTGGCTATTCCTTTACAATTTGTTAGAGATATACTGAGTGAGTCAGTGATTTGTTAGATGACTCACAGAGAGTACAGAAAGGATGGCAAAGACAACAGAGTGTAGGAAGTCCCAACTCTGGCCAACTCCTCTAAAGGATTACTGGAGGAAACACCTCTCTTCTTGAGCTTCTATCTTCTGTGCACATGGTCTCACCAGGACAGGAGTGGGTGAGAGGACATGAAGATGACCAAGATGTGCTCTTGTCCCTTAAAGAGTTCAGTGTCTACAGGGAGGGGATGATGATGATGGTGCTGATGGTGATGATGAAGGTGGTTTTAATGGTGATGATGGTGGTGGTAGTGGTGGCAGTGATGGTGGTGATAATGGTGATGATGGAGATGTTGGCAATGGTGATGATAGTGATCATGATGGTGATGGTGATGATGGTGATGATGGTATTATGATAGTGATGATGGTGTTGGTGATGGTGATGATGATGATGATGGTGGTGATGATGATGGTGATAATGATGGTAGATGACAGTGATAATGGTGATGATGTTGGTGATGGGGATGGTAGTGGTGATGGTGATGGTGATGGTAATAATGGTGGTGGTGGTGATTATGAGGATGGTGGTGATGATGATGATGGTGACAATAATGGTGATAATGATGGTATTATGATAGTGATGATGGTGGTGATGGTAATGATAATGGTGATAATGACGGTATGATGGTAGTGATAATGGTGATGGTGATGGTGATGATGATGATGATAATGGTGATAATGATGGTATGATGGTAGTGATAATGGTGATGATGTTGGTGATGGGGATGATAGTAGCAGTGATGATGATGGTGATGATGATGGTGGTGGTGATGATGGTGATAACGGTGATGGTGATTATGAGGATGGTGGTGATGATGGTGATGGTGACAATAACGGTGATAATGATGGAATTATGATAGTGATGATGATGGTGATGGTGATGATGATGGTGATGATAATGGTGATAATGATGGCATGATGGTAGTGATAATGGTGATGGTGATGGGGATGGTATTGGTGATGATAGTGGTGATTATGAGGATGGTGGTGATGATGGTGATGGTGATAATGGTGATAATGATGGTGATTATGAGAATGGTGGTGATGATGGTGATGGTGATAATAATGGTGATGATGGTATTATGATAGTGATGATGGTGATGGAGGTGATAGTGATGATGGTGGTGATGATGGTGATGATAATGGTGACAGTGATGGTATGATGATAGTGATAATGGTGATGATGTTGGTGATGGGGATGGTGGTGGTGATGGTGGCGATGATGATGATAATGATGGTGATCATAATGAGGATGATGATGGTGATGATGACAGTGGTCACTGCAGTGATAACAGTAGTGGTGATGATGAAGATGATGATGATGACAGTGATAATGATAACCATGACACAGTGATGATTACTATGTATTGAATCCTAATAAGTCAGAAATTATGCTAACCATATCACCTTCACCACAACCCTAAGTGGATATTATGATTACTGTTTGTATAATATTATTACTGTTTAATAATAATAATAATATTCTCTTTCTCTAGATAAAGAAGCTGAGCCTCAGAGACTCCAAGTAACTACCCCAAGGTCACATTTCTAGAAAGCAGTAGAAGTTTGATTGAAACCCAAGTCAAATCTCCCGATCTCCTGAGTCTTTGCTGTTCAAATGATAGATGATGTTCCCCTCTATACACACCCACTGCCAATCTTAGTGCAGGCTAAACATAAATTAGAGGCATAACCTGTTCTATTTCACTTTGCTTTGTTGAACTTCACAGAGAATGTGTTTTTGCAAATTGGAGGCTTGTGGCAACCCTGCAACGAGAAAATCTATCAGCATGATTTCTCCAATAGCACATGCTCACTTCATATCTCTGTTACATTTGGGTAATTATGGCACTATGTCAAATTTTTCATAATTATTATATCTGTTAGGATGATCCATGGTCAGTGATCTTTGATGTTACTATTGTTCTGGGGTGGCATGAACCACACCCATATAAGATAGGAAACAATAAAAGTTCTGTGTGTTCTGACTGTTCCACTGACCAGCTATTCTCCCACCTCTCTCCCTCTCCTTGGGCCTCCCTATGCCCTAAGACACAATAATATTGAATAATATTGAAATTAGGACAAGTCATAACCCTACAGTGGCCCCTACATGTCCAAGGAAGAGTCACACATCTCTCATATTAAATCAAAAGCTAGGAGTGATTAAGCTTAACAAGGAAGGCATGTTGAAAGCTGAGTCAGGCCAAAAGTGAGGCCTCCTGCACCAAAGAGTAAACCATCACGTGAATGCAAACAAAATGTTCCTGAAGGAAATTAGAAGGGCCACTCCAGTTAACACGCAAATGGTAAGTGAAACAGGCTTTAGTGCTGATAGGGAGAAGGTTTTAACCGCCAAACTTTGATGATCGAGACGGTCACAACATTCATTTAAACCAAAGCCTCATCCAGAGCAAGGCCCTGACTCTCTTCAATTCTCTGAAGGCTGAGAGAGGTGAGGAAGCTGCAGGAGAAAGTCTGGAAACCAGCAGAGGTTTATTCATAAGGTTGAAGGAAAGAAGCCGTCTCCATAGCAGGAAAGTGCGAGGTGAAGCAGCAAGTGCTGCTGGAGAAGCTGCAGCAAGTTCTCCAGAAGATCTCGCTCAGATCATTGATGAAGGTGGCTACACTAAACAACAGATTTTCAGTGTAGACAAGACAGTCTTCTATTGAAAGAAGATGGCATCTAGGACTTTCATAGCTAGAGAAAAGACGTCAACGTCTGATTTAAAAGCTTCAAAGGACAGGCTGTCTTCTTAGGGGGCTAATGTAGCTGGTGACTTTAAGTTGAAGCCTATGCTAATATATCATTCAAAAAAAAGCTGAGTGCCCTTAAGAATGATGCTAATTCAATCGGCTGGGTGCGGTGGCTCAGACCTGTAATCCCAGCACTTTGGGAGGCCCAGGTGGGTGGATCATGAGGTCAAGAGATAGAGACCAGCCTGGCCAACATGTTGGAAGCCCATCTCTACTAAAAATACAAAAATTACCTGGGTGTGGTGGCAGGCACCTGTAGTCCCAGGTACTTGGGAGGCTGAGGCAGAAGAATCTCTAGAACCTAGGAGCAGGATGTTGCAGTGAGCCAAAATCACGCCACTACACTCCAGCCTGGTGACAGAGTGAGACTCCATCTCAAAAAAAAAAAAAAAAGAAAAAGAAAAAGAATTATACTAATTTAACTCTATCTGTGCTCTATAAATGGAAAAACAAAGCCTGGAGGACAGCACATCTGTTTACAGCACATGTTACTGAATATTGTAAGCCCACTTTTGAGACCTAATGCTCAGAAAAAGAGATTCTTTTCCAAATACTACTGCTCCTTGACAATGCACCTGGTCACTCAAGAGCGCTGATGGAGATGTATAAGAAGATAAACGTTTTCATGCTTGCATACACAATATCCATTTTGCAGTCCATGGATTAAGGATTAGTTTTGACTTTCAAGTCTTATTATTTAACCATATATCTTGTAAGACTATAGCTGCCATAGATTCCTCAGATGGAGTTGGGCAAAGTCAACTGAAACCTTCTGGAAAGAATTTAGCATTCCAGATGCCATTAAGAATATGCATGTTTCATAAGAGGAGGTGGAAATGTCAACACTAAGTTTGGAAGAAGTTGATTCCAACCCTCATAAACGACTTTTTTTTTTTTTTTCTGAGATGGAGTCTCATTCTGTCACCCACACTGGAGTGCAGTGGAGCGATCTCAGTTCACCACAACCTCCGCCTCCCACCTCAGCCTCCTGAGTGGCTGGGACTACAGGTGCCCACCACCCCACCCTGCCAATTTTTTGTATTTTTAGTAGAGACAGGTTTTCACCATTAGCCAGGATGATCTCGATCTCCTAACCTCGTGATGTGCCCACCTCGGCCTCCTGAAGTGCTGGGACTACAGGCTTGAGCCACCGTGCTCAGCCAAGAATATTCACCACTCATAAGAGGAGGTGAAAATATGAACATTAAGTTTGGAAGAAGTTGATTCCAACTCTCATGGATGACTTTGAGTTATTCAAGTCTTTGGTGGAGGAAGGAACTGCAGATATGGAAATAGCAAGAGAACTGGAATTAGAAGTGGGACTGAATTGCTGCAATCTCATGATATAACTTGAATGGATGAGGAGTTGCCTATTTGGGATGAGCAGAGGAAGTGGTTTCCCAAGATGGAATCTACTCCTGGTGAAGATGCTATGAACACTGTTGAAATGTCCACACAGGATCTAGAATATTCCATAAACTCAGTGGATAAAGCAGTGCAGGGTTTGAGAAGATTTCATCCAATTTTGAAATAAGTTTTACTGTGGGTAAAATGCTATCAGACAGCAGTGCATGCCACAGAGAAATCGTTCGTGAGTCAATTAATGCAGCAAACTTCTTTGCTATCTTATTTTACGGAATTGCCACAGCCACCCCAACCTTCAGCAACCACCACTCTGCTCAGTCGGCAGCCATCAACATGAGGCAACACACTCCACCAGGAAAAAGATTACAGGCCACTGAAGATGCAGGTGATTCTTAAGTATTTTTAACAAGGTATTTTTTAATTAATGTATATACACTGCTTTTTTAGACATTATGCTATTACATACTTAATAGACTACATAGAGTATAAATATAACTTTAATGTGCATTGAGAAGTCAAAAAATGTTTGTGCCTCATTTTATTGCAAGATTCATTTTATTGCAGTGGTCTGGAACCAGACTCACTATCTCTAAGATATGCCTGTTATGTAAGTCATTGAGAATACTGAAGAAGATGTTGATGGTCAGGTCATTTCTGGATCAGAAGAAATATTCCCTTTGTTCAGACCTTCCAGGCTGCATACAACCCAGCACCCCAGCCTCCGGTGGACCAGCCATCCTCTCCGCGTCTGCCGGCTCGAGTCCCACTCATCCTTTCCACTGGGGCCGAGGTCTCACGATGTCATCTCCCTGGCCTCCTGCAGGCTGAGCTGACCACTGGGCACCTTGGGTGGGAACACAGGGAGCTGCTCTGACTGCCCACAGCCCTCAGGCCAGCTGACTGGCCCTGCTCCCTTTCCTGTCTGGCCCATGAGTCTTGGCCTCTTCACCTTGCATTTCCTGTCTCCCAGGAAGGTGACAGCAGTGCTGAGTTTCATATTTTGCCTTAGGATGGTTCTCCTCACTCTCTCCTAACTGGCAGGCAGGAGTTGGTCCCTCTGTCACTCAATCTCCTGAAGGCTGTGATGTCCAGATCATTCCGAAACCTGCTGTGTGCCTGGCCCAAGGGGCTCAGGACACATAAAACCTGCAAATGGATGTAACGAGATCTCTGAGACCAAAACCAGGCTGTCTTCTCCCTTATCTCCAGAAAGGCAGTACACACAGCATGAGACCTGGGTGGTGATGGAGTGGGACAGGGGCTGACATGGTCAGGAGCTGTGGAGACGGACTTTGTGGCTGACACCAGCCCTGTGATGATGTTCTCAGGACTTCTTTAGGCCAGCCTCAGTTCTCTCTAAGTTCCCTTCATACCACAATGGCCCTCAGCCACAAAAGGGAGCTGAGTCCTAGCACAGATGAACCATCCACATCTTCCCGTCCCTCCTACTCCTCCCCATCTCTCTCTCCCCTGACATCTGTCTCAGCACCACTGCAACATCCAGCCAGTTAAGTGCTCCTCCCTGCCCCAGCCCAAGCTGCCTGAGGACAGGGGCCTCTTTTTTTGAGTCAGAGTCTCACTCTTTTGCCAGGCTGGAGTGCAGTGGTGCAATCTCAGCTCAGTGCAACCTCCACCTCCTGGGTTCAAGCAACTCTCTTGCTCAGCCTCCAGAGTAGCTGAGACTACAGGCACCCGCCACCACGCCCAGTTTATTTTTGTATTTTTAGTAGAGACAGGGTTTCACTGTGTTGACCACGATGGTCTTGATCTCTTTACTCCATGACCCATCCGCCTTGTCCTCCCAAAGTGCTGGGATTATAGGCATGAGCCACTGTGCCCGGCCATTTCTGTCTTTTTCTTTGCATAACCAAACCGAAGCTAGTAAATTTGGATGGCATTGAACAGCATTGGATCAACATTCCAGACAAGGAACACTCCTGGATGGTATTATCCAACAGTCAAGAAAGATCTGGACTTCACAGCGGGGCTGATGGGTGTTTCTGCCTAGTGAGCCTTGGTTGTACTCAGTGGACTGTGCAGATCGTAAACTATAGCAATGATCCTGGTGAGGGGAGGCTATGCCACTGAGGTCTGCAGAGCTGTAAGTTACAGAGCTATGGTTGGCCATGCTGTTGAACCGTGATACATCTACACCCCTCTTAGTACAGTTCATGTTCAAGCTCAAATCAAAACCAAAGAGCAGACAAGGCAACATAGGGAAACCATCTCTACGAAAAATAAAATTTTTAAAAAATTAGCCAGGCATGGTGGTATGTGTCTGCAGTCCCAGCTACTCTGGAGACGGAGAAAGAAGTGTCCCCTGAGCTGGGAGGTTGAGGCTGCAGTGAACTACGATTGCACCACTGCATTCCAGCCTGGGTGACAGAGCAAGACCCCAACTCAAAACAAAACAAAAGAAAAAATGGAGAGAGTGAGGGAAAGTCACTCACACTTGGTTCACAAGAGTTACAAGTATTCTGCAAGGTGAGAGGTTAAGAACTGAAACTACCAGACTGTGGGCACAATGCAGGCACTGGAGACAGGTAAAGGCAGCTGTGTTTGGCCTGAGTCTGCCACTTATGCTGAGTTATGAGTCACTCAGGCTGCTGTGGCAAAGCACCACAGAATAGGCTGCTTAAATCACAGACATTTATTGTCTCCCATTATGGAAGACATATCTGAGATCAAGATGTCTGCAGCGCTGGTTCCTCTGCAGGCCTCTCTTCCTGGCTTGCAGATGGCCGCCTTCTCTCTGTGTCTTCAGGTGGTTGTCCCTCTTTGCGTGTCTGCATCCTCACCTCTTCTTCTCATAAGGACTCCAGTCCGATGGGATCAGGGCCCACTCTAACAAATTCATTTAACTTGATTGCCTCTGTAAAGACCCAATCTCCAAATAAAGTCTCATTCTGAGGTCCTGGGCTACAACTTCAATCGATATAGAAATTTTGGTGGGGGAGAGACTTAGCCCGCAACACTGAATGACCATGGGGTGAGTCTCTGCAACCTACCGAGGGCCACCACCTCCATGTGGTGGGACACATCCGCACTGATGACTAAGACACGTAAACAATGGTGGATCAGCAAACCAGTGCCAAAAAGTATCTGGCCTGCCAGGGTCACAGCAGCTTCTTGGGCAATGCTGTTTTGATTTACAGCAATGTAGCAAGAAGAGTTTCCTGTGAGAGACTAAATTGCTTTCCAAATCTGTTTTGGGCCCTGTAAAATGGCGATGATGACGGGTGATTTTGGAAGATTTTATTGAGGACAAGGGAGTGTCTAAACAAAGCTTGAGAAAATGGTAAATATTATACCATATAAAATAGGCCTTATTGCCATGGGTTATCTGAAGGCTGTGGAAAGGGCCATCCACAACATGAGGCTTGGATTATACTGATGGATTCAGGGACTTCCACCTGTATGGCTTCTGCTAATTCACCTACCTCAGGTGAGACTTACATCCACCTTCCTCTTGACTTCTACACAAGGAGCCCAGGAAAAGCCAAGAGAACAAGGGGGAGGAAATGCCAGAGCATCTCAGGTCATGGCCCCATGGGGACATTCCCTATTCAGGATCTGGAGCCAGAAACACAGACCTCAGGGTCGATCAAGATGCCAGCTCTGCAAACGAACGTAAACAGTGTTCAGCACGAACTTAGGAAAGCCGGAAAAACTCCAAGTTTCTGAGCACATCATTCATTACAAAGAAGCGCATTTCACATTCAGAATTTCCTCTGCATTTATGGTTTCTGTCATCATCAATTTCTGCATGATGCATTTTTAAGGGCCCATCATAAACACAAGCTTGGCAGGGGCCACAGCAAGGTACATGCAGGCATCTTTAGGCCTTTGATAGCTGTTCACATGCAATCCATGTACTTGCACACCTCTGACAGATAACCAACATCAAGGTCACCCCAAACTACAATTGGCTTATTCCCAAATGCAATTATCCAAATGAAATAATACTTCTTACTGTGGACAGAGGCCCATTGGACTGGTGCTCATGGTGGCAAACACTAAAACCCTGGCACGGGTAACACACGAAGCTGAAATCAGACACATCAATGGAACAGGGAAATATGGGGTGACCTTGACTCAGAAGGACAGCCTAGTCGGGGGGTGCTGAGGTCCAAGAGTCAGGCTTAGTGCTTCTTCATGTTTAAATGCCAATAAAGCATAACGGAGCTGTGGATTCAGTTTTCCAATCAGAACATTTTTCGCACAGTGAAAGCTTCATGGCAGCCGCTGGATGCTGTGGTGAAGTGGTGGGCAGACTGTATCTCTGGGAGATTAGTAAGAGGCTGCCTGTCTGTCTCTGCTATTCTCAAGGTGATGCTAAACTGGGAGACAATGCTAGGTTCTGCCAGCGGTCCATGGACTCCTTGGGGGTGACTTAATCTTCCTCTTTTCATAGCCATGATTTCAGGCAGAGCCATTGTAAAGCAGAGATCAGATGCTGGCCAGAGAAGTCCCTTTAGGAGCAATAAATTGAAGTGAAGTAACAGGCAGCCATGGAGGGGGAGTTATAATTTAAAAGTCCTGACTGCAGACACAAAACACTTACTATGCACCCACAGCCTGGCTCGTAAGCATGTTAAACACATCATCTCTTCCTTATGTTCTCCAGAAGGCAGCATTAGTACCCCCAGGACCAAAGAGGAATGCTCCAAAAATGCCAGATCATTCCCAGAGCCACACAGCTGCAAGAGGAGGAATGGTGATTAAGGGAGACCCCAAGCCTGAGCTAATGAGTCCAACTCAATCCTGGCAGCACACAGATGGAGCCATGAGTCAGGAAGATTAAGCCAGCAGGAGGTCAGAAAGTGGATTACAGAGGAGGCCACAGAAGGGGGTGAGGCTGCTGCCGGGACGCAGATGCTGCTCAGAAGCTCTGGTGCAGGAGGACTTGTCCGCCCAGAAGGGAGGGCAGCAAGTGAAGAGTGGAGGCTGGTGGGGAGGCAGAGTCAGAGACAGGCTGGAGGAATTGTCCAGGTCCAAACTCCGAGCAAAGATGTTGGAAAAATTCCTCACCCTTGGATTTAACACAGAAAAGTAAAAACTGATGATCTGTGGCCCTGGTATTGCCACCCTCTGGATAAGCCTTACCAACTTGGGATGCCAGCAAAGAAGGGATGGCTGCTCCTCACCAGCATGGCCCCAAACCACAATACTCCTCCCACAGTGTGGGATTTACAGAGCTTTGCTACAGAACTTGTAGTAATTCCAGACCAAAGTCAATTTTCCTATACATTGTTTTGTCCATGAGATTTAAATAGGTATTCACTCTAAGCTAACGATGAAGAGCATCTCAAGTCAGACGTTTTATGTGCAGGCTACGGAGACCCTGCAAACTGGGCCAATCTCTCCCATATACAAAGCACGAACCGAATAAGTAACAGAGGAAGGGTCCACATATAATCCTTACAATATTTGCTTTAAATTATGTGTAAGAAAATAAAGTTCTTCTCTGCCTTTATCGAGGATGCCCTGTGACATGAATAATAACCAATATGATCAAGGTTTGACTTTCCATGGCAACTTTCATTGGAGGGCCCCAGGGCCTTCCCTTTTGTTCTAAACAATTTGTAACTCACCAGTTTCTTGACTAAAATAGTCAAGTGTAAACCACTCCTCTTAAGGACATGGAGGCTAGTTTTCACTGCTGTATTACAGAGACAGTAGAGACAGAAGGCTGAGGGGCTGGGGAGCAGCACTCTCTTTGGCCTTAGCAACCAGTTAATGAAACCATAAGGGAAATCAGATTCCATGCCTTCTACTTTCCCAAGAGGTAATCCAAATGCATAATACAAAGGACATGGTGGGGCTACTCAAAGTGGAGACCAAAGATCCTAACCATGTATTTCTATAATCAAGAGAATGGATAGATGGGTGAATGACTGGATGGAGGGTGGGAGGGAGAGAGGGGTGAGGTGTGTAGGAGGATGAGTGGATACATGGATGGGTGGCTGGGTAGGTGGGTGTCTGGGAGGATGCATGGATGCATAGATGGATGGATGGATGGATGGATGGATAGATGGATGGATGGATGGATGGATGGATAGATGGTTGCCTGGCTGGGTAGATGGGTGGCTGGTGGGTGGATGGATGGGTGGATGGATGGATGGATGGATGGCTGCATAGGTGGGTGGTTGTGTGGATGCAAGGATGGATGGATGGATGGATGGATGGATGGATGGATGGATGGATGGCAGACAGGCAGGTTGGCTGGATGGATGGATAGATGGACAGATGAGTGAGTGGAGGGGGGATATGGTTGGGGAGATGTGGATGGGTTGGTGGGTCAGGGGATGGGTGGGTAGGTGGGTGGAAGCATAGAGTGGAGGGGTGGTCTATGGGACCCCCCTGGTTAGGCTGGAGTCAGTGTAGGGCCACACTTCATGGACTCAAAGTTTTTGAATAAAGACCATTATCACGTTACCATCTTCTGCCCAAGTTCTTTTTGATAACTTTTCTTTTAGGGCAGAAAATGTGCTCAGGTCAAGGCCACATATACCTAAACTTCTACTTAAGTCTATAATCCCAGAAGAATTTCCTTTCATTTAGCGAACAAGCAGCTGGGAGAGAAAGTTCTGGAACAAAACATCTGAAACTGAAAGGGCAGCCCAAAGGAAAACTTTTTTTTTTTTTTTTTTAGAGAAGTAGTCTCATTACGTTGCCCAGGTGATCCTCCTGCCTGAGCCTTCTGAGTAGCTGGGATTACAGTTGTGCACCACTGCACCGGGCTACATTCGTGGATAAAAGAGCTTTTACCTTTCTCAGTGGACTGGGTGACTTGACCATGCAGAAAGCTCCTCCATGGCAGGAGGCCCGGAGTGGGCACTGGACACAGCACAGGTGGGAGGGGAGGAGCTCATCTCCAGCAGGAGAGGCAAAGAACTGAGAAAGAGCTTCCCTCTCAGTCCACGTGTGGTGCCACTCCATCACTGGCAATGGCCAGAGCAGGCATCTGGGGAGGGGAGCGGGGGAAAGGGGAAGTGACTGCCAACAGGGGTGGGGTTTCCTCTTGGGAGGATGGAAGCTTCCTGAGATTCACAGTGGTGATGGGCTCACTCATCTGTGAATTTCCTAAAATCCAATGACTTGCAAAATTCCAGTGGGTGAATTATACGGCATGTATATTACATCTCAATTTTTTTTTTTTTTTTTTTTTTTTTTTTTTTTTTTTTGAGATGGAGTCTTGCTCTGTCACCCAGGCTGGAGTACAGTGGCACAATCTCGGCTCACTGCAACTTCCGCCTCCCAGGTTCAAGCAATTCTCCTGCCTCAGCCTCCTGAGTAGCTGAGATTATAGGCATGCATCACCACACCTGGCTAATTTTTGTATCTTTAGTAGAGATGGAGTTTCACCCTTTTGGCCAGGCTGGTCACAAACTCTTGACCTCAAATGATCCACCCACCTCGGCCTCCCAAAGTGCTGGGATTACAGGCATGAGCTGAGAAACTGCAAAGACGCAGGCCTCACATCTTAAACCCTCTCTCCAGGACTGCCCCACTAGCTTTGTCATAGGGAAGTGTCTGTGGGTCTCCAGCTTTCCCTGCACTTCCCAGGGTCCCAGCCTCCAGCACCATTTACCTGGAGCCCCCATTTCTTCTTATCCTTCTCCTCTCACCAGAGAGGCCAAGATTACCCTTTTCAAATATAAACGATGTCATATGCTCTGTACCAAACTCTGCCCATCAAATACATCCATGGCCTCCTTGTCATGACCCTACACCTGGATGCCCACCACCCACCTCTGCTGCCTCACACACACTGGTCTCGCAGCCCTCAGCCTTCTCTGCTGAGTCAATGCACCAAGTTTGTGCATACCTCAGGCTGGCTGTCCCTGAAGACCCTCACCCTAGAAGATGCCAAGCAAAGACCCTCTCCCATCCTCTGAGGCTCAGTACAGCCATTGGTCCCTCACCCCACAGAGACAAGGATTTAAATGAATTCACTCACTCCATAGCCAGATACCCAGCATTCACTCTGTTGTACTGGCTGATGGGGTACAAGGATGAGCAGAGCCTGCACTAGGTGTCCTCTTGGAGTGGAACTGCTGCCCAGACACACCCCAGGTGATTAGCTGTGAAATCCCACTGCAAAGAAAGAGCCAGAGGAGAAGCCATGGAGCCACGGAATCCTCAGGAAAAGAAATCCACTGACTTGCACACTTCCAATAGGTGTGTGCCCAGACTGGGGGGGGGATATGATTTTTTTTTTTTTTCGAGATGGGAGTCTCGCTTTTGTCACCCAGGCTGGAGTGCAATGGCACAATCTCAGCTCACTGCAACCTCCACCTCCCAGGTTCAAGCAATTCTCGTGCCTCAGCCACCACACCCAGGTAATGTTTGTATTTTCAGTAAAGACGGGGTTTCACCATGTTGGCCAGGTTGGTCGCAGACTCCTGACCTCAGGTGATCCACCTGCCTCAGCCTCCCAAAGTGCTTGGATTACAGGCATGAGCCACAGTGCCCGGCTGGGGAGGACCTGATTTTTATCCTCACAACGGGAAGAAGTCACAGGAGGGCTGCACTCAGCGGTGGCCAGGGTGTTCACATGTACACAACCACCGGAGGCCTCGCCTAGAGAACTTCTGACAGTCTGGTCTGAAGCTGTTCTGGTTGCCCAAGAGGAATAAGACAGGAAGGGTGGGGTGGTGATGAAGGCTGAGGGAACAACACAGGCTTGCAGGGGTCTGGAAGGTACAGTGACCAGACTTAGGGAGGGACTGCCTGTAGGAGCTGTAGAGAGGAAAGCTCAGGAGGACGCCTACATTCTGGTTGCGACAGCTGAATCAAAGATGGTCCCCACTGCCAAAAAGTGGAAAGAATCCAGCTGATCATCAAGTGGGAACGGACTCACAAGATGTGGTCCCTCAATGCAAGATGGTGGGAATCGGAGCAAGGCTCAACAGGGCTCTGCTAAATGCCACCCTGGGTATGGGCCTCAAAGCTGTCATGCTTCAGCCTCAGTGTCCACCAAGACTGGATCAAGGAAACGTGGTGCATATGTGCAATGGAATACTACTCAGCCATAAAAAAGGAGATCGTGTCTTTTGTGGCAACAGGGATGGAACTGGAGACCATTATCTTCCATGAAAGGACTCGGAAACCAAAACTCAAATCCTGAATGTTCTCACTTATAAGTGGAAGCTAAATAATGTGTGTGCAGGAATGCAGAGTTTGGAATGATGGACACAGGAGACTCAGAAGTGTGGTGGGGGGTGAGAAATTACTCAATAGGTACAAAGTACATCATTCAGGTGATGGTCACATGAAAAGCCCACACTTTACTTCTATGCAACATTCTCATGGAATAAAACTGCACTTGTACCCATTAAATTTATACCCAAAAAAGCCAATTATGCTGAGTCAAAGAAACCAGGCACAGAAGGCCACATGTTGTTTGACTCCGTGTCTATGAAGTGTCTGGAATAAGAAAATCCACACAGACAGAAAGTGGCTTCCTGGTCGTCAGGGGCTGGAAGTGGGGGTGGGGATCCACTGCAACCCAGCACAAGGGATGGAAACCTCCCACACCAGGATGGTGGTGACAGGTGCACAACTCAGCAAATCCATTAGGAATCATCAAATGATATTCTTTTTCTTTTTCTTTTTTTTTTTTTTTGAGATGGAGTTTTGCTCTTGTTGCCCAGGCTAGAGTGCAGTGGTGCGATCTCCACTCACTGCAACCTCCACCTCACAGGTTCAAGGGATTCTCCTGCCTCAGCCTCCTGAGTAGCTGGGATTACAGGCATGCACCACCATGCCCAGCTAATTTTTTGTATTTTTAGTAGAGACAGGATTTCACCATGTTGGCCAGGCTGGTCTCAAACTCCTGACCTCAGGTGATCCACCCACCTCAGCCTCCCACAGTGCTGGGATTACAGGTGTGAGCCACTGTGCGCAGCCTGAATTGTGTTCTTAAAGTAAATAAATCTTATAATTTATAAATTATAACTCAAGAAAACTTTTTGAAAAAAAAGAAAGCTTTTTTTAGTCTTTTTAAAAAGAATCTTTTTTAAAAAAATAAGTATTAAAATCCGTACTTTAAAAAAGTAACTGCTATCTAAGAAAGCAAATAAGAGTGGGACCAGATCTGGAGGATGTGAGAGAAGGTTAGGTCATAGCATTGGTTTTTGCACAACTTGAGGTGAGGGGAATCTGGGCTTTCAACAGAGAAGTTATCAAGGGGGAAATAAGACTAGGCCCCCTCAAGGGAGGCTGCAGCAGGAGACGTGACCGTGGATGCTGTGTAAATGGAAATTCTATCACCGCCTGGGTGCTGGGTGCAGGGAGCTGGACCTGGCCGAGGAGCCCTCCCACCACCCACTCCCCAGCAGGCCCAGGTGTTGAGGAGAATGCACCAGAATGTAAATCTGACCAGAACCGGCTTTCTACCTGGAAAAATCCACCTGAGGGAGTCAAGGGCAAACCTTCTTGAAGTGGAATTAAGAGGCTGCCATTCAGGATCATGACCACCCAAGCTGTCAACCTCTCAGGCACACGGACTCCATCAACTCCTAGAAGAAGACACCCAGCTCTCACCTCGCAGGAGCCAGGAGCAAGCAGTGAGACACACACACAGCAAAGCATCAAAACGCAGCTTCTAACAGTAATGAACCACTGCTGCACCAGCCGCCCAGAGCCCTCTCTCACAATGGGTGAGTGAACACACACAGCAAAGCACCTGAACACAGCTTCTAACAGTAAGGAACCACACCCCTGCACCAGCCATCCAGAGCCCTCTCTCACAATGGATGGATGCACTCACACAGCAAAGCACCTGAACACAGCTTCTAATGGTAACTAACAACCCCTGCACCAGCCGTCCAGAGCCCCCTCTGACAATGGCCAGGTGCCTCAGGGTCTCTGAGGATGAGGAGTAAGCCTCAGGTACAGGAGGGGAAGATAGGCTCAGATGTTTCCAGGACAGGTAGAGTCCTCCCAATGTTCAAAAGTAGAGGAATCTTCAAATACAAAATGCAATGTGGTAATTATGTGCCTGTGACCAAAAACAGGGGATTAAATCCTGAAGGCGGAGGAGATGAAACCTCCTTACTTTTGGGGTTCTATTTTAATCCACAATAATAAGCAGACAGGCCAAGGCCACTTTGGAATCAAGCATATCCGGCCGGGCGCGGTGGTTCACGCCTGTAATCCCAGCACTTTGAGAGCCTGAGATGGGAGGATCACTTGAGTCCAGGAGTTCAAAACCTCTCTGGACAATATAGTGAGACTCTGTCTCTACTAAAAAGAAAAAAAAATCCCAGGGTGGTGGCGTGCACTTGGGAAGCTTAGGCAGGAAGATCCCTTGAGCCAAGGGTCCAGTGAGTCGTGATTGCACCACTGAACTCCAGCATGAGTGACAGAGCAAGACCCTATCTCAAAAAAAAGAAAGAAAGAAAAGGAAAAAGAAAAATCTGACAGTCCATTTGGAAGCAGCAGATAGACGAGAGGACATCCCCTTCAGCAGGTGCATGCCACAGGGTGAGGCAGCACAGAAGGAATGAGAGGGCAGGGACCTCCCAGCATGGCAAATGTAGCGGGGATTTTGAGTGACTGTATGGGAGGGGAGAGAGGGAGGACAGGTGAGTGACAATACATGGTCTTTGAGGGGGGTCAGGATGGCAGTGCAAATGCTTCTTCCTGAATGAAGTACCCCACTGGAAGATGCTTGTGCTTTATAAATGGAAGCACTGACTCAAGCACAGAATGGGATGCTCATTTTCCCTAAGCATCTGCTGGGAGGTGGGCCAGGTCACAAGGATCAGCCCTCAGAGTGGCAGCTTCAGCTGAGCTACTTGGTGCCAGGCCTCAGGGAGAGGCGGACGCGGGGCTGACGTACACGCCCCAGGAGAGCCCAAGAAAGGCCGCCACAGACCCGTTCTGTTTTCTTCTCTGCTCTCCTTGCAATATGGCATTCACTGTGGATTAAAGGGGTGGGAGGAAGGGGAAGGGATAGCATTGGGAGATATACCTAAAACTAAATGAGTTAATGGGTACAGCACACCAACATGGGACATGTATACATATGTAACAAACCTGCACATTGTGCACATATACCCTAAAACTTAAAGTATAATAATAATAAAATTTAAAAAAGAAAAAAAAAAGGAAAAAAAGAAAAAGAAAAACCACTTTGGGCCACAGGGCCAGTTTTCTTCCCTCTTCCTTATTCACACTCCCCAGAAATAACAGAGCTCACTATAGTTTGTACTGATTTTGGCATATACCACTTGTTTTAAAGGCCACACTGAATGCCCAGCGCCAGCACTCCACCACTGTGCATTTGAGAGGTTGGAGAGATGCTGCGCCCCCTGTGCCCAGAGCCCACCCCACCACTCCCTGCGTGGCCCAGGTAGCCCACCCACACAAGACTATTCAAGTGAGGGCTCTGGTTGTGCCTGAAGGGTTGTGGGCACTGCTAGAGGCTCTCACTCAATGACTTAAAGCTTCAGTCCCACTGGAGGGAGAGGCTCAGAAACAGCACTCACTCAGCCAGCAGCAGTGGGCCCAGACAGCAGGGGAGGAGGGGTGGCATTGGGGGAGAAGAGGGGGTGCCCATGTGCTTCTCCAGGACCAACTCCCAATTGACAGGCACTGGGCCTCAGTGCAGACTCACTCGGCAGCTTCTGGCTGGCTCCTCCAGGCAGGGTTCCAGGAACTGTCTCTTGTCCCTGGCTACACAGAGGACTCAGCCCCACAAAGGATTTCTCACATGGGAACAATATCTGCTTTGTTGCTGAGAGCTCACACCCAGTGAATTTCTGGTTTCAGCCTCCAGGGGCTTTGTTTGTCTTGAGCAGAGTGAAGCAAAGTGGTCTTCAGAAGGTTCCAGAAACAATCAGGCTCCCACGAGTAGAGACTAAACCCTGAAGAGGCCCTGGGTTTCATGAGGAGGTGCTGTAGGTTAAATCTGGGCTGGAGCAGAGCTGTGGCTCCATCCATCACTCCAACAGGTCTCCAGTGCCTCTAGCAAAGTGGGCAGAACACCTGCTGGGGAAACAGTCCCGGCCCTGCAAGGGGAAGATTACCCTGCCATGGAAAGCATCAAACAGGCAGGGAGGCAGGGTCCAGCCAGGTGTAGGAGGCCCCTGATCTCCCAACACCCTTGCCCCAGTGCCGATGGAGCACCTCGCTGGCTGAGATGACCGGGGCCTCACTTCTACGTGGCTGATGAGAGCCACGTGATGTGGAGTCCCATGAACTCCACAGCTGTGACAATGAATGAACCCAAGCTACATGCGGGTCATCCCCAAAACAACACTGTACAAAAGGAAGGCAATTCGTGGAAGGATTCAAACCACATACTATCATTTCCAGATAAAGGCTGGAAAGATGCCACACAGTCCTACAGATGGTACATGGGCATTTTCACCATGCGTAATGGCACAGAAGCAGTCAACTGGAAAGGCACATGCCCAACGCAGGAGAGCAGTTCCCTCTCGGAGGAAGACAGGGTGGGCCACACTGGCCACGTTGCTTGGAGCCATAAACTTCCTGAAAGCAGTTCCAGCAACTATGGGACAAGGTCAAACTTGATACAGTTGAGGACACAGATGTTTGCCGTATTATTCTCTTTGTTAGAAATCATTCACAAGGAGCAAGGAAGGAGGGCAGGAGTGCAGGGGGCAGAAGAGGCCACCCCAAAATATGCCACCTGGGCATAAAGACAGTCCTGAGCTGAAGGCGATGGAGGAAAAGCAGGTGTGAGAACAGCTCACTGCCTTCCCCCACTGCCAGTGTGCCTCAAAGCAAGACGTAAATTCAGAAGGAGTACCCACCCCCACCACACCAGGAAGGACAGAAGTTCATCACTGGAGACAGCTTTAGACCCTTGTCAGCCGCACCCTGGAGGAACCTACAGAGCTGACTTCACCAACAGACTAGCCTTCAGCTGCTGTTCCTTTCCTAAAGATTGGCCACCCCACAATATGCCCTCCAGGAACTCACAGGCCTTTCCCTTTGTCTTGTCACTTCTCTGCAAATGTACTGTTCTTGCACTGAGGCGCCATCCCAGCACAAGCTGTAGCCACTTTTTCAGACACTCTTTACTGACCGGTGCTCTATGTGTTCACAAACTGTTTTCCTCTTGCGACTCTGTCTTATGTCAGCTCAATTTCAGGGTCCCAGGTAGAGAGGAGGGTAGTAGAAAAAGAAATTTCTCCTCTGCAGGGGGAGGTATTAGAAGAAAGAAAGGAGGGGAGGGAGGTGAATAGATGAATGGATGGATGGATAGATGGCTGACTGCGTGGGTAGGCGAGAGGGAGGAAGGAAGGGAGGAGGGGAGGGAAGGAGGTAGATGGATGGATAGATGGATGGATGGCTAACTGTGTGTGAAGGTGAGAGGGAGGAAAGAAGGGAGGGAAGGCGAAAAGTGGGGAGGCAGGGAAGGAGAAAGGGAGGGAGGGAAGGAGCAAGGGAGGGAGGAGGGAAAGAAGGAAGGAAAAAAGGGAGGGAGGTAAGAAGGGAGGGAGGTAAGAAGGGAGGGAAGGAGCGAGAGGAGGGGAGAGAGGGAAAGGGAGAGGGAGAGGAAGGGAGAGGATGGGAGGGAGGGAGAGGAAGGGAGAGGAAGGGAGGGAGAGGAAGGGAGCGAGAGGAAAGGAGGGAAGGAGAGGAAAAGAGGGAGGGAAAGGAAGGAAGGGAGGGAGAGGAAGTGAGGGAGAGGGAGGGGGAGTGAGAGAGGGAGAGGGAGGGAGGGGAAGGGAGGGAGGGAGAGGAAGGGAGGGAGTGGGAGAAGGGAAGAAGGGAGAGGAAGGCAGGGAGGGAGAGGAAGGAAGGGAGGGAGAGGAAGAGAGGGAGAGGGAGAGAAAGGGAGGGAGGGAGAGGGAGAGGAAGGGAGGGAGGGAGCAGGAGAGGAAGGGAAGGAGGGAGAGGGAGAGGAAGGGAGGGAGGGAGAGGCAGAGGAAGGCAGGGAGGGAGAGGGAGAGGAAGGCAGGGAGGGAGAGGGAGAGGAAGGGAAGGAGGGAGAGGGGGAGGAAGGGAAGGAGGGAGAGGGAGAGGAAGGGAGGGAAGGAGAGGGAGAGAAAGAGAGAGGGAGGAAGGGAGAGAGAAGGAGAGGAAGGGAGAGGGAGTAAGGGAGGGAAGGAGAGGAAGGGAGGGAGATGGAGGGAGAGGGAGGGAGAAGAAGGGAGAGGAAGGGAGGGAGGGAGGGAAGGAGGGAGAGGGAAGGAGGAAGGGAGGGAGAGGGTGAGGAAGGGAGGGAGAGGGCAAGGAAGGGAGCGAGGGAGAGGGTGAGGAAGGAAGGGAGGGAGAGGAAGGGAGGGAAGGAGGGAGAGAAAGTAAGGGAGGGAGGGAAAGGAAGGAGGAGAGGGAGAGGAAGGAGGAGAGGGAGAGGACAGGAGGGAGCAAGAGGAAGGGAGGGAGAGGAAAGGAGGGAGAGGAAGGGAGAGAGAGGAAGGGAGAGGAAGGAAGGGAGAGGAGGGAAGGGAGAGGAAGGAAGGGAAGGAGAGGAGGGGAGGGAGGGAGAGGGGAGGAAGGGAGGGAGGGAGAGGGGAGGAAGGGAGGGAGGGAGAGGGAGAGAAAGGGAGGGAGAGGAAGGGAAGGAGGGAGAGGGAGGGAGGGAGAGGAAGGAAGGGAGGGAGAGGGAGGAATGGAGGGAGAGGGAGGAACAGAGGGAGAGGGAGGAAGGGAGGGAAGGAGAGGGAGGGAGGCAGAGGAAGGGAGGGAGGGAGAAAGATGTAGGGAGGGAGAGGGAGAGGGAGGGAGGGAGAAGAAGGAAGAGGGTGGGAGGGAGAGGAAGGGAGGGAGGGAGAAAGATGTAGGGAGGGAGAGGGAGAGGGAGGGAGGGAGAAGAAGGAAGAGGGAGGGAGGGGGAGGAAGAAGGAGGGAGAGAGGGAGAAGAAGGAAGAGGGAGGGACAGGGAGGGAGAGGGAGTTAGAGGAAGGGAGGGAGAGGGAGATAGGGAGGGGGAGTGAGGGAGAGGAAGGAAATGATAAGAAGGAAAGCTGAGAAGACTTTCTAATGCAGGACCTAAGTCTGCTGCCAATTAGAGGAATGTCAGGGTAGCAATGACATTGATAATCCCAAATCAATAGTATAATCTTCTATTAAGTCTCTGGCTATAAACCAAAATATATTTACTGTGTACCAATTATACATGAGGGATCCCCCTAGGGTGCATGTGGCTTCATGTCCAGCGCACATTATTTCTTTGTAAGAAAGGCGCCATGCCATGGTCCACAGTTTTTGGAGCACCCTGCGTCCAACCACCTAACACAATCCCTGCCTAGGTCTCCTGGGGACTCTTGGCTACATGGAGTGGGTAGGGGCAGGAACTTCTCACCCTGTGTTTAGACACTTCACAAGGCAAAAACGACGGCACGAGCCAAGAAAAGGGGGCACCTGTTTCTTACTCTTGAGTCCCTAAAATGAGAGTGGGCTTTATAAGAATCCTGAAATTAGGAGTTTTCACAGAATATCTGGGTTTCAGTCATCTCTAGAAAAATCACAGGCTACTGCCTCCTGAGCCCACTCTACCCACCTTGCAGCCATGTGGGTACCGAGCCATGTGGCCCTCTCGACGGGGCAAGGGCAACATGATTCACCCAGCCCCACCTCACTATGCCCTCTGCATGCTGGGAGCCACTGCCCCTCACCATCCAGGTACACTGAGGCTCACCCTGCACTCAGCACACCTGCCCCATCAGCTCTGGGCCCGGGCAGCAGAATTGTGGACCCTGTGCTAGTGTTTTATAACTGGGGGGCCCTGTGAGTGTTCAGGAACCTCCCAGGGAGGCCATGGGCAGTTCACCAGGAACCAACACTCTATGTCCAATTAGGAGAAAGCTGATACCCGCTGTTGACTCCCAGCACTCTTCCAGCATGGGAAGAGCCTGCCGGGTAGCAGGGTGCACTAGAACCACATCCTCAGCAGGCACTCAGGCCTCGCCCCTCAGCTTTGCTGCCCCGAAACCTGAGAGCAGCCACTCCTCATCAGATATCAACCTCCACCTGTGGCTGTGATGCCACCCGATTCCACCCATTTTTATTCTTCATCCTCATTCTCCTGGGCCCTGCTGGGTTGGAAAGCAGCACAGGGATGAGGTTGAAGGGAAGGAGCCCTTCTTAAGTGGAGCAAAAACTACTCAGAGCTCACATCACTCATTAATGCAGAAAGAAGCCTAGTGTTGTAGCGATGCCAGCCTCAGCGTCAACATCTGAAATACGGGAGGTGGGGGGAGCCTGCAGCTCAGAGCCCTGGCACAGAGCAGACACGGCCCACACTGGTTCTGCCCCTGCTCAGGTCAGATAATGTCTGACTGGCAAGCGCAGGCGAGAGACCATCCAGGCTGCAAGCTGCTTCCAAGGGTGCGTGTGTAGGAAGCCCCCCTCAGTGGACAGTGGACACCCAGTGAACACATGCTGGGTGGCCGGCCAGGGCTCCTGATCACAGACGCCCACAAGAGCAGTCAGGGGGACATGAAAGGGGCGAGGCTGGCAGAATGTGGTCCCCAAATCAGCCAGGCAGCAGCATTCCCACTCTGGCCACAGCTGGTAGGTAGGAACACAGGTCTGGTGTTGCCAGGCCTGCAGATATCTTTTAGATATGTCAGATTTGACCAAAAAAACATGAAATTTAGAAACATTGGAAATTCACTTTGTTTTTTATTGAGACAGAGTCTCACTCTGTCACCCAGGCCAGAGTGCAGGTTTTCAATCTCGGCTCACTGCAACCTCAGCCTCCCATGTTCACGTCATTCTCCTGCCTCAGCCTCCCAATTAGCTGGGATTACAGATACCTGCCACCATGCCTGGCGAATTTTTTGTACTTTTGGTAGAGACGGGTTTTCACCATGTTGGCCAGGCTGGTCTCAAACTCCTGACCTCAAGTGATCCACCTGCCTCCACCTCCCAAAGTGCTAGAATTACAGGCATGAGCCACCACACCTGGCCAGAAATTCACTGTTTTTAACGGATTACTTTGCAGGCCACATAGTACACATCTACAGCTGGCCCTGAGTCCAGGAACAAAACCAACAGCCCACAGCAGGAAGGACGGCAAGGAGGGGCTCCTGAGGCCACAGCCCCTGCTGCTGCCAGTGGATATCTTCACCCCCCTAGGACTCCTGTGTCCCCTTGGTACCGGCTCTGGGGGTGACGGTGAAAACAGGCGCATCTGCCCCCAAGCCATGGTGCAGAAGGGCCCCGGTGCTTGGTCTGAAGAGGAACTGGGATTTTGTGCAGAAGCAGGTGAGCAGAGAGGAGGAGAAGGCTGGGTCACACTTCTTGGGCTCTTTCCAGAACCATCCTGGGAGCTCATGGCCAGAGATCTGACTGGGAGGGTCTTGACCTTGGTAAGGGGCTTGAGTAACATGATTAGCAGCTTCCTGGGAACAGCAGACACCTGATCATTGCCTGGGAAAACATTTAATTATTAACTCCCGGGTGGAGAGCCACCGGGCATGGCAGACGGCACAAGTCCCATCTGCATTTCAGACAAGCAACAAAGACACTTTACTGCATGTCCCAAATAATTGCAGAGGACATCCTTACATTAAAAAACTCTCTGCTGTTCATCTGAAATTCAGGCAGAACTGGGTGTGCTGCATTTTATCTGGCAACACCATGGGAGAGCCAGCGGGGCTGGGCTGAGTTCTCTTACCCCGTGAGGCCCAGCACGCTGGGAGGCTCCGCAGAGAGAATGAAAGCAAAGCCGAAGACGCAATCTGAAATCCTGGCTTCCCCAGGAAAAGCCAGTGCCAGGTCAGAGGAGAGGAAGGTTGCTCACCTACCCGGGCAACCGTTTTCTATGTAACTGATCTCTTGGGTGGGTGGGGGGTGGGGGGAGAGGCTATAAAACCCCAGGTCAATGAACTTCAATGATTCTTAGTGTGTGTGTCTTTCCTTGGCCCTCCTAGGGTAGCTACTAATGAGGAGAAAAGAAAATCATCACAGTCAAAGCAAGTTCAACAAAAGCTTAGCATTTTGCTGCTAACTTACTCCAAGAAAACCTAAAATCCTCAACTGGCTCATTCGTCCTCCAATACCTCTGATGAAAAGGTAGAGAGACTTTTCCACTAATTATTTCAGCCACTGTGAAAATATGAAAGCTGACCTGGGAGAGAAGATACATAATAAAAACAAACAAAAAACCTCACAGCCAGGGCTGACTTTGTCAAGGTTAGAGTTGCAAAACCTTCGTAAACACCTTTAAAAGGGCAAGAGTTCAGACAGGCGCAGTGGCTCACGCCTGTAATCCCCGCACTTTGAGAGGCCAAGGTGGGTGGATCACCTGATGTCACTCAGGAGTTTGAGACCAGCCTGTAAACATGGTAAAACCCCATCTCTACTAAAATTACAAAAATTAGCCGGGTTTGGCGGTGGGCGCCTGCAATGCCAGCTACTTGGGAGGCTGAGGCAGGAGAATCTCTTGAACTTGGGAGGCAGAGTTTGTAGTGAACCGAGATCGTACCACTGCACTCCAGCCTGGGCAACAGAGTGGGACTCTGTCTCAAAAAATAAACAACGACAACAACAACAAAAACAGTGCAAGAGTTTCCTCAGCTGAACTCTGATTTAAGATTTTTTCACCATAAGAAGGTTTTTATTGATATGGAATCTCTGAGAGACACCCTGTATGTGAAACACATGGAAACCGAGATTTTGTGACTAAACACTTCATTTATTTTGTGCATTCCTGTGTATAAAATGCGCTGGTCCTCAAGGCAGTGAGGACCCCGAGGCTACCCTGGTGCCGTTTACAGACATTTAAACTCGGGGTCAAATGGCTGCAGGACTGACAGCACTCCATGGGAACCCGTGGAACTGGAACAGAATATTCAAGGAATCCAGGTTCCATCGGATGTTAGAAAATTGCCGTTCTAGGAGCTGACATAAACATAGAGCTGAGAGCAATTGCGAGGGGGTGGGCTTCAGGGAAGGGTGGGCCGCCAGCCAGTCCAGAGTTGGCCAGGTGTGAGGGAAGGGGAGGCCAGCCAGGTGTGAGGGAAGGGGAGGCCAGCCAGGCAGAGGAGAGAAAGGCATGCCGGCTTCCTTCTGTTCATTTAACCCACTGTTCTCCTCCCCCCACCTGCAAAACACATCAGCTGAGAAGGAGCTAGAACACAACATATGGGGGCCCTGGCCAAGGAGGTGGACTGCTCTAGAAGTTTCTGCAAAAGCAGACCTTCTGACACACTGCCACAAATACTGGAAGGCCGAACTTACCCCTGCCCACACTACCGGAGGGGAGGACCTACCCCCGGCCCACACTCCCGGAGGAGGGATGGACCTACCCTGCCCACACTCCCAGAGGAATGGACCTACCCCCGCCCACGCTCCCAGAGGGATGGACCTACCCCAGCCCAGTCTTCTGGAGAGATGGACCTGCTCCGCCCACACTCCCAGAGTGGTTGACCTACCCCCGCCCATGCTCCCACAGGGGTGGACCTATCCTGCCCACGCTCCCAGAGGGGTGGACTTGCCACAGCCCATGCTCCCACAGGGGTGGACCTATCCTGCCCATGCTCCCAGAGGGGTGGGCCTACGCCCATCCAGGCTTCCAGAGGGATGGACGTGCCACACCCATGCTCCCAGAGGGGTGGACCTACTCCAGCTAGGCTCCCAGAGGGGTGGATCTACCCCCGCCTATGCTCCCAGAGGGGTGGATCTACCCCAGCCCACGCTCGCGGAGGAGTGGACCTATCCCCACCCATGCTCCCGGAGGAGGGGTGAACCTACCCCAGCCCACACTCCCAGGGGAGGGGTGGACCTACCCCAGCCCACACTCTTGGAGGTATGAACCTACCCCAGCCCACGTTCCCGGAGGAGGGATGGAGCTACCCCAGCCCACACTCTTGGAGGTATGAACCTACCCCAGCCCACGTTCCCGGAGGAGGGATGGAGCTACCCCAGCCCACACTCCCAGAGGGATGAACCTACTCCAGCCCATGCTCCCAGAGGAGGGTTGGACCTACCCCAGCCCATGCTCCCGGAGGAGGGGTGGACCTACCCCAGCCCATGCTCCCAGAGGGATGAACCTACCCTGCCCATGCTCCCAGAGTAGGGATGGACCTGCCCCTCCCATGCCCCCAGCCACACCCTCAACATGGAGAACCCACCAGCCCCCAGTAACTGAAGCAGAACCTGGCGGGGAGGTCTGGGGATCCGACCACATCAATGCTGGGATTCAGTCTAGCACCACCTCTTCCAGCAGTCTTGCCTAGAAGCTGTCCCCCAAACCCGCCCTGCCCCACTACTCCTCAAAGCCCCCCAGAGAGGTGGCCCATCCAACCCACCCCAAATAGAGTGACTATGGCCGTGTCCACATGAAACCACGTGGCAACCCCATGTCAGGGCTGTGCCTTCTGCCACGTAGCCCCCAGGAACCAGCATGGCATTAGACTCACTGTGAGCTGGACTGGGTCCCCAGCTCAAATCCGTATGTGGAAGTCTGAATCTCTGGGGCCTGGGAAAGTGACAGTATTGGAGACAAGGCCTTTAAAAAGGTAGTTAAGTTTCCACAAGGACTTACAGGTGGGCCCTAATGCAAGGCTGGTGTCCTTATCAGAAGAGGAACTCTGGACATACAAGGGGCACCCAGGGGTGCATGTGCACAGAGGGATGATCATGGGAAGACACAGCAAGAAGGCAGCCACGTGCACACCAGGGAGTGAGACCTCAGGAGGACCCAGCCCTGCCACACCTTGATCTCAGACAAACAGCCTCCAGAACTGTGAGACCATCAATGTCTGTCATCTAGGCTGCCAGTTCTGTGGTGCTTTGTGATGGCAGCCCGAGCTGACTCCTCCAGTCCCCAGGACCCTCCTGATAGGTTTGTGAAACAGATGCATGGAACAAACAGATTTCTGAAAAGAACCGCCATCTATCCACGTTTCCTGGGATTTCCCTAATCACCATCAGACAAACACTCTGTTACCAGCCCTGCTGGCATCTCGGGATGAACTCAGGAAACGGGATCCTGCCTCTGAGTTTCTGCCCTCCACCAGTGTCACCGTCTCCTGCCCTGAGTTTCTCTCCCTGTTCAGCCAAATCCTTCCCTTTCAGACTCGTTCTACCCCAAGTCAGTACCAACTGCCTACGGTACACAAGCTCCCCTTCCTCTCACCTCAGAGGGCCTGGAGTCCACGCCTAATTCCACATCTAATTCCTTCCTAAACTGTGCCTCCTGACTCCAGCTCTGACAAATAATTCCATTACACATACACCCTCAAACCCTCCTCTGGACATATACATTTGTGAAATGTAACTGGATAGAACAAAAACACGCAGGTCATTTTGCTGCTGAATTTTTAAGAGGGCTTTATATGGCAGTGTCTCAGAGAGAGGGGTAAAGGCAGCATTTCCCAAGTGCCCCTGCCCCAGACATTCTTTTCTCCTGGGGCTCATAAACAATCTCCCACAACAGGGAGAGAAGCTATGGTCTGAGTTGCCCATGGGCCCTTCCTTGCTAGACTCAAGATCTTAGAAGCAAAAGCCAATCACATACCTACAATGCATGGCCCACTGAGGCCAGCACCCTGCCAAGTATTATTGCCTGAAAGAGGGATAGCATTAGGAGATATACCTAATGTAAATGACGAGTAAATGGGTGCAGCACACCAACATGACACATGTATACATAAGTAACAAACCTGCACATTTTGCACATGTACCCTAGAACTTAAAGTATAATAAATATATATATGGAAAGACACTGACAGCAGGAACTCTGCAATGGTTCTCTATCTAAAAGAAATGGGCTCTTGGGATAGAACGGCTACTTCACACCTTCCTCTTAATACTAAAACCAATATCCCTAAATCAGAAAACAAACTACTAATAAATCAGATGCCTGAATTAAAATGATACGTCACTTAAGAGCACTCCCTTAGATGAATTGCAATGCCTCACTGGTGTGTTCTATTAAGATATTGGGGTGTCCAGGTCTTGCAAAAGACTGGTGAGATGGTACATTCATTAGGTAAGTCTATTTCTCTGCCATGCCTCAGCATTCACGTGGGAGTGTGCCGTTTTCTCGGTGGCACCAGTGACCACACCACTAACGTGGTCTGCACTATCTTTCTTTGGCCAGGCTCAACACAGCCTCCAACAGTCTCTCAGCTTCTGCTAGAAAAGCCAGAGAGAAGAGTCTGTCTGGCTTTCTAATTGGGCCTCAGTGGGTTTCTGTCTGGCTGCTGTAAAGAGCATGTGATTTATAAAGAAGGCTTCATTTTATGACAGGGTTCCATTTCAATTCTCTTACAGCAGAATTCAAGGGGTTCTGGCCAGCTAGCATGAACCCGCTCTTAGCTTATTTGTGATATGCTGGCCTACCCATCTCACAGTTCTGCAGAAACCATTCACCATGACCAGAAAGGGAGTGACTTGCCCAAGGTAAAAGGCTTCCTGGGAGACAACCTACAGAGAAGGAAACCCATCAAGACAACAGGTCAACAAGCTCCTCCTGGGACACTGCCCCTGTGTGCAGCTCTTAAGCGTGGGTCCAACAAGGCCCTGTGTCCAGCAGGAACAAGAGGCCCAGCCACGGACAGCCTGGGGGCCACAAACCACCCCCAGTCATGACCAAAGTCTTGGAAAACTGGGAATAGAAGAGAATTTCCTGAACTCGAACAGAGAGCCTACTCAAATCCTGTAGCAAACATCAAAAATAAGTAAGCAAACAGATAACCGAATGTACTGTTTATGGACTAAAAGCAGGGAAATCATTATTTTCAGATAATATGCTACTGTGAATAGAAAATCCAAGAAAATCTAGGGACAAATTAAATAACGTGTAACTATAAAACTAGTAAAAAAAAAAAAAAAAAAAAAAAAAGTCCAGCAAAATGCCAGATAAGAATATACAAAAGTTAACTGAATTGTTACATTAGCAATAAACAATTGAAAAACATAGGTAGACCCAAACAAATGAAGAGCTATACAATGATCATGGACATTAGGCTTTAATATCTTCAAGATGAAAATTCTCCACAAAATATAAACTTGATGTAACTTCTAATAAAACCCTGATAGGACTGTTTGTAGAACTTAACACTCTGATCTTAACGCTCAAAGAAGACAGAGAGCCAGATAAAACCAAGATATCTCTGGAGAATAAGAGGATACTCATTCTACCAACTGCTAAGGCTTACCAGAAAAAGTTATAGTATAAAAACAGTATGGTTTAGACAAAGACAAATAGATGGATTTAAAAAGCACAGAACCTTAGTTTGGGCTTGTAAATATCAGACTCCCATATGAGTTGGGGGAAAGGGAAGAATTAATAAACCTATGAGGCTGACACTAGCAGGTACTCATATGGAAAAGATGAGAAATAGAGCCCCACACCACTCCAGACACGCAAATCCATTCCAGATGCATTGACTACTGTCACATGAAAAGCAACACAACAAACCTCTAGAAGAAAAAGTAAGAGGCAATGCCTTCATGTAAGGTCCTGAAGACAGGATTCTGGCTGCTCAATAAATACTGCTTTGTTGCTGTGTAAGAAGATAACACAGACTTCGTGGGTTAGAGCAACAGAAATGTGTGGCGATGCACTCTCATCATGCTGAGGTCAGAAGTCCTAAATGAATTCCACTGGGCTAAAGGCAAGGTGTTGTCAGAGCTGGCTCCTTCTCAAGATTCTGGGGAACAATCCACTTCCCTGCCTTTCTCGGATGTTGGTGGTGACCTGTACTCTGTCATTCATGGCCCCTTCCTCCAGTTTCAAAGTGGGTCACTCCTATCTCGGCTTCCATCTTCACATCACCATCTGCAGCCAAATCTCTGCAGCCAAATCTCCCTCTTAAAAATAATGACCCTTGTGATGACATTCAGGGCCCACCTGGATAACCCAAGTTAATTCCTCGCGTCTCAAGATCCTTAACTTCATCACATCTGCAAAGCTCATTTTGCCATATGAGGTCACACATTCAGAGGTACCAGAGACTAGGACCTGAATATCTTTGGGAGCCATTAATTAGCCAGTGACAAACATGTTCAACTGTTATTTGCTGAATAAAACAAGGAGAGAAAGAAGGAGTTTCTTTCTACAAGGCAACGGGTATAAGGCATGAAGGGACAGAAAAATTGGACAATGTAAAAGTTAAGACTTCCATCAGACACAACAGTAAGAAGACACCTCAGGCCAGGCATGGTGGCTCATGCCTGTAATCCCAACACTTTGGGAGGCTGAGGCGGGTGGATCACTTGAGGTCAGGAGTTTGAGACCAGCCTGGCCAACATGGCAAAACCCTGTCTCTACTGAAAATACAAAAAAATTAGCTGGGCGTGGTGGTGCACACCTGTAGTCCTGGCTACTTGGGAGGCTGAGGCAGGAGAACCGCATGAACCCAGGAGATGAAAGTTGCAGTGAGCCTAGATCGTGCCATTGCACTCCAGCCTGGGTGGCAGGAAAAGAAAAAAAAAGAAGAAGACACCTGAAAGGGACCTTTACAACATAGGACAGAGTGCTGTGGAAAATCTGGGAAGAATTCCTACAGGGCAAAAAAGAAACAATTCCAGATGCAAATGGGTACAGTCCATCGCAGGGGACACCTGAAGGGCTAGTTGGCATGGGAGAACACATCCCAAAGGTACCAGGAAAACAAGCAATGCCAAGGCCCACAGAGAAAATGCAGTCTGAGGATGGGGAAGGGAATGCAAAGTGGGACTGTTCTGGAGGCTCCTGGGGACTCTGTCATCTCCCACTAAAGCAGCCCTCAAATTCTCACTGCTATGAACTGAACTGTCTCCCTCTAAAATTCGTATGCTAAGGCCCCAACCCCCAATGTGATGGCATTTGGAGGTAGGACCTTTAAGAGGTAATTCAGGTTATGAGATTACAAGGGTGGGGTCCTGATCTCATAGGACTAGCATCCCTATAAAGGAAGAAACATCAGAGAGCCAGCATGCATGTTCATGTGTGGTCACGCATTCCCATCTCCCTGCAACCAAACATGTGTGGACACAGTCAGAAGGTAACCCTCTGCAAGCCAGGAAGCAGTCCCTCACTGGGAGCTGAATCAGCCAGCTCCTTGATCTCAGATGTCCAGCCTCCAGAAAGGTGAGAAAATAAATTTCTGCTAAGTCATCCTATCTATTCTGTTATAGCCTGAGCTGCCCAAGATACCCATCTTCTACAACATCATGTGTAAAACATAACAGAGTTGATGGGGAAAAAGTTGAGGAGGCCACTCCGACATATGCCATTTTGTCCCCATAGCCCAGCAGAAACCAGGAAAATCCCTGCTGTGTTATTTCAGTTCCATCAATGACAGCTTAAATGACAGTCCATGTTGGCAGCCTTCATCCCTGGGCTGCTGAGCCTCCTGAGACATGTCTGTCTCCAAAGAAGATGGCTTCCAATAGAAACCAGTTGCTTCAAAACTGAAAACTAAGTTTGCAGACAGCCTTCTTTAAGAAGTTTACTTTTGTTAACCAGAAATAAAATTCTAAGTCCACCACCAATTGAATGGATCCCCCAGCCGCTCTTCGCCAAGGGCATTGAAAAGTAAAACTGAAAAACTAGTTCAAGGCATGATGAGAATGAGGATTGAACATGCCTCATTATATGTGCCTCCCTTTGTAATTCAGGCACAACTGACCAGCGTTAACATTAAAACAAGAGATCTCAAGATGGACAAAATGGACTCTTTGTAGCAATAAGATACCAAATTCCAACGTGACTCTAGTATAGCATCACATGATAGACAGCAGGTCCTGAAAGAAAACAACGTATTTTTTTACCAAAATATATTTCTTTGACATATTTTGAAATAGCCCTGCAAAGCTGTCTCTTGTGGGGAAAATTTACACTCTGTAGAGAATCCCCTTATCTTTCCAGGCCTCTTCCTGGTCCAGGAGAGATTAACTAAGAGGCTGGCATCTTTTTAGGTCTGTTAAGAGACATTTACCCTCCATTCTCCCTGAGTCTGCTACCTGGAAGCTTCTACCACATAATAAGAACCTTGGTCTCCACAACCCCTTGTCTCAACTCAGACATTCCTTTCTATTGATTCCAGGTCTTTACATAATAACAACTCTTTCAACCAATTGCCAATCAGAAAATCTCTGAGAATCTACCTATGACCTGGAAACCCTCCCCTGACTCCACTTTGTGTTGTCCCACCTTTTTGGACTGAACCAATGTACACCTTGCATGTACTCATTGATGTCTTCCTGTAACTTCTACCCCCTAAAATGTATAAAATCAAGCTGCAACCCAACTACCTTGGGCACATGTTCTCAGACCTCTGGGACTATAAAATGGGCCTTAGTCACTCATATTTTGCTCAGAATAAACATCTTTAAATATTTCACAGAGTTGACTATTTTTCTTTGGCATTTACTTAGACACAGGAGGAAATGTCTTCGCAGTCTGTCCACAGGCAGGGCAGCATCCTCAAATCTGGTAGACAGTGTGGAGGCTCCCTAAGCCATTGCAACAGCCTCTCTTTACACTGAATGAGACACCCCTGCAGCATTTTCTGCTTTTTGTTCTGGAGCATCACATGATCTCTATGGACACTTGGTGAATTAACCAATAAACTGGAAACAGCTTAAATGCCACTATCTTATTCTACTATTTCTTGCTATAACAAGATACCATAGGCTGGGTTATTGATAAAGAAAAGAAGTGTATTTCTTACAGCTCTGGATGCTGAGAAACTCAAGAGCATTATGCGGCATCTGGTGAGGACCTTCTTGCTGCATCATGACATGGCAAAGGGCATCACATGGTGAGAGGGTGAGATCATGCATGTCACCTCTGGTCTCTCTTCCTCTTCTGTTGAAGCCATAAGTCCCATCATGGGGACCCCATGCTGATGACCTTATTTAATCCCAGTGACCTCCCAAAGGCCCTACCTCCAATTGACAGATGAATTTGGGGATCAAGCTTCCAACACATGAAATTTGAGGAAAATGTTCAAACTGTAGCAGCCACCAACAGGAAACTAAGTAAATGATTGTATAGTAATACCAGGTAAAATTATAGAACAGTGAAGACAAATCAAGTAACATACATTGGCATGTGACAGTGAAATGGGGAAATGTCAATTTCAAAAGAATAGATACATTTATCAAAACGCTTTCATACATGAATTAAAAATATAGATGTCAATGGCTATCTTCACCTATCTATAGCCCAACTTCAAAACAGTGATTACTGCTTTAAAACAGGGAAAACTGATGAGAACAAGTGGCAGTTATCTCAAAATAAATAAATATATATATATGGTCTGGGCGTGGTGGCTCACGCCTGTAATCCCAGCACTTTGGGAGGCCAAGACGGGCAGATCACGAGGTCAGGAGATTGAGACCATCCTGACTAACACGGTGAAAACCCGTCTTTACTAAAAATACAAAAAAAATTAGCCGGGCGTTGTGGCGGGTGCCTTTAGTCCCAGCTACTCGGGAGGCTGAGGCAGGAGAATGGCGTGAACCTGGGAGGCGGAGCTTGCAGTGAGCCGAGATTGCACCACTGCACTTCAGCCTGGGCAACAGAGTGAGACTCTGTCTCGAATATATGTACATACACACACACACACACACACACACACACACACACACACACATATATATATACACATATATATACAGAATAGAAACAAATATGCACATAGGGCAAAATCTTCAAATGTTTAATACTGACGGTGGGTATAGAGTCATTATTGTGTTTTTCTACTTTTCTGTGTTTATCATGCTTTTAACTAAAAATAAAAACTTTAGAAATTAGATGACCATGGCACAGGGTCTGCCTGTAATGGTCTTTCCAGTGCAAGCCCTTGATATATCAAATCTGTTCATTTTGGAAGCTGGACAGATGTGCTTGTGGGGGGATCTCAGTGGATGAGAACATGGCAGGCCGTGCTGCTGCAGGGAGGCAGAGCTGATGCTTCTTGAGGGCTTCCTGCAAGTCAGCCTACCAGCTAGGCCTGCATTTTAGTATCTCTTGTCAGTGTCAGGAGAATGTGATAGGAGGACGTTGTGACTTCCCCTTATCTGATAGATAAGGAGCCTTAGAAGATAAGCTCCTGGTGCATCACAGCCAGAAAGAGAGGCATCTCACCCTCAATCCAAATTCAAGATTCTCCAGACAATTTTCAAAAAATAGCTCAGTGGAAACTGCCCCAAATATTTGCAGTGAGAGGTCTCAGAGGAGTGAAATTTGAATCAATTCACTCCCCATCTTTTTTTTTTTAATTATACTTTAAGTTTTAGGGTACATGTGCACATTGTGCAGGTTAGTTACATATGTATACATGTGCCATGCTGATGCGCTGCACCCACTAACTCGTCATCTAGCATTAGGTATATCTCCCAATGCTATCCCTCCCCCCTCCCCCCTCCCCCCTCCCCACTTTCATGCAAATCACACACCCTCTTCAACAGGGAGGCTGGAGGAGGACAGAAGGCAGAATGCAAAATATCTATACATGCGTGCTTTTTATTGGGCACTTCTAAATTAATAGGTTTTATTTTTCTAGAGCAGGTTTAGGTTTATAGGAAACTGAGCTGATAGTACAAGAGAGTTCCCACTGATCTAGTTCCTAGTTTGTAGTCTGTCTGCTCTAACAAATCTGTTGCACTTAGGATCTAAAAGGAAATGTAAAATCAAAATACAACCCTCCCAGATGCCAGTGGTCTCCAAATTTTCAGGTGCCCTGTGTTTGTTCCTCAGCCTCCCGTGGTTGGCTTGGGTCCATCTGGAGAGTTCTGGCTCCTGGGTTGTGAATGCAAGGGAGGGGTGTGGCAGTCGAGACTAGCCACTAAAATCATCCCCAAGTACAAGCCAAGTTCTTAAAATCCCAGTACCTGGCAGTAGAGGGCTGGGGGATTAACTGGCCTTTGAAGATTAAATATCACAGCACATTGCATCTCAGCAGTGTCTGTCTAGGCAGAGGGGCTTTGGCATTAAACAGACCCAGCAACCTAGGCTACTGCAGAGAAGACAGAAGCATGACCAGGTTCTATTCCAGCTCCAGACCTAACACCAGAGCAGCCACAGAATAACCCAGTGGGCCCCAGTGTCCCCAGTGAGGGGCTGACCGCAGGGTGACCCACCTAAGACACCTCCAATTCACAAAAGGGCCTCATGACAGCCGCTGCACCTTCTAAACTATGGGTTACCAGAAACTAAGTTAAATTACTGTGCCTAGGAACTGGGAACATCACACAACAAAATCACACAGCTCTGAGACCTCTATGGAGCGATGAAATGTCACTGGTAAACTACGATGTGCCTGTTACTAAACATATTTAGTGTACAGATGTGCTTGTACACTAAACAGATTTCAAACCAAAGGTAAGAACTCTCGACAGCTTTCTGTGCCGCACCCAATTCCATCAAAAGCCGGCCGCAGGCATCTATCTGTTCGGGGCCTAGGAGAGATGCCAAGTCCTTGAGTCTGAAGGGCACTTTCCAATCACCTGCTTGGGGACGGCCTTGACTCCACCATGAGTGGGACTGTAGCTACTCCATCCTGCCATCATCTGTAATGACAGTGTTTAAGCTGGAGGTGGGTTCCTTTAATTCCTATTATTCCAATGTTTGTGGGAACCTAGCTGTCCTTTGCAATCTTCACTTTAATTTTCTTGTCTTCATTTTTTTTTTTTTTTTGAGATGGAGTCTCACTGTGTCGACCAGGCTGGAGTGTAGTGGCATAATCTCGGTTCACTGCAACCTCCACCTCCCGGGTTCAAGTGATTCTCTTGCCTCAGCCTCCCAAGAAGCTGGGATTACAGGCATGTGCCACCACACCCAGCTAATTTTGTATTTTTAGTAGAGACGGGGTTCTCATCATGTTTGTCAGGCTGGTCTCGAACTCCTGATCTCAAGCCATCCACCCGCCTTGACCTCCCAAAGTGCTGGGATTACAGGCGTGAGCCACCGCTCCCAGCCTTGTCTTGTTTCCTTAAGAAGAAAGATTTTTCCCATCTGGAGCATTTTAAACTATCACGCTAACCTCATGGTGAGAGAATATCTTGCAGGCCTCCGTGGGAGCTGCCCCCAGTTGTGTGTGCCTGTCCTTAGTGTATCCTGCTCCTAGGATGCTATGCTGTGCAGCAGCCCCACAGCCTCAAGGCCCCTAAAGCATGAAGAATGAAGCCCAAACACCAGGTGGGAAGGCTGTTCTCGCTTCTCTCTGCGAATCCTGGTCAAATCCCAGAAAGGGAGATCATTCATCCCAGAAATCTTCCTCCTGGGAACTTCTCAGCCCTTGAGATTTGGATGCCAGGGGTTGCCTGGGGACCTGGGAATCATTCACCTTGAAATACACCCAAGTGAAACAGGGGCCCAGCCAAGGTTGAGAACTGGCAACATCTTTTATGTGGCGTTGTCATGTAACCTTTTCTCAGGAGCAGAGACACTTCTCATCCTCGGGCCTCCCTCCTGGAACACTTCCCAGCTGATCTCACAGTCCAGCCCTGCCAACTTCTCAGGACCCAGTGCAGACCACGTCCGGGGAGCACCCTCCATGAGCACTCTGTCGGGAAGCCGTCTCCTCTGTCCTCTGCTGAGCATGAGTGGAGGACAACTCTCCAACCTCCCAAGTGCTGCACAGACAGGCGAATGTCAGTGTCCACATGCCCCCCAGCCTGGACCCACACCGACAAGCACACACTACGGCTCACCTGGTGTCAGCCCTTCCCTTGAAGGAGGCTCCTGGCAAAAAGGCAGGGATGACAGGACAGACTGGGGGTTCCACAGATCAAAACTACACAGGCCAAGCGCCAAAGCAGGTACCATCCTGGTACTGGGTCACCTAGCTTCACCCTCTCACGGATGTCCTGGAACAAAAGGTCTGCAACAGATAGTCTGTGGGCTGTGCCACAAAGATGCCAGAGACAGGCAGGCAGGACCTCTGAGTGGGAAGAGAATTTGAGCACTGGAAGGATCTAGGTAAGGACAAGCCAAGGAATTAACTGGACAGCTACTTCTTTCCAGACAGCAAGAATGCAATGAAATCTCGTACAGCAATGCAGCCCCCCTTGGTATTACAAGATATGACTTTTCTTGGTTTACCTTCCAATCCACACTTCTTTTGTTTTGTTTTGTTTTGTTTTTGAGATGGAGTTTTGCTCTTGTTGCCCAGGCTGCAGTGCAGTGGCATGATCTCGGCTCATTGCAACTTCCATCTCCCAGGTTCAAGCGATTCTCCCGCCTCAGCCTCCTGAGTAGCTGGGATTACAGGCACCTGCCACCACACCTGGCTAATTTTTGTATTTTTTAGTAGAGGCAGGATTTCACCATGTTGGCCAGGCTGGTTATGAACTCCTGACCTCAAGTGATCTGCCCTCCTCAGCCTCCCAAAGTGCTGGGATTACAGGTGTGAGCCACCACACCAGGCCCACACTTCTAAAAGTAATCAATATTCACAACAGTGGCAGGTAGCATCTAGGGACCATTTGACAACACTGATAAAAGGTCATCTGAGTCAGAATAAGATGCATAAAGAGTTAGTTTGAGCAAACAGTGATTTATGAAATCAGGAAGCACCAAACGGAAGGTATTCGGTTGGTGCAAAAGTAATTGTGGGTTTTGCCATTGCTTTAAATGGCAAAAACTGCAATTACTTTTGCAGCAACCTAACAGTTTTGGGCTCCACCACAGGGATGGAATGGGAAAGCTTCATGGGGTGAACAGAGACGCAAGGCAAAGGAGATACTTGGTTGGTTACAATGATGTGGTCACCGTACTAGCTTATCCCATTGGAAAGTCCCTAGTTGAAGTTAATTGACAGCTTCTGATTCGCTAAGCTCGCTTTTCATTTTTCTTTAATATAGTCATTTATCAGAAATAGCTCAAGTTAGATTTCACTCAGGTGTTGCACATCCAGCGAGGCTGAGGTCACTTTTGAAGTCTGATGGCTTTGCTTAGGATTCTTTAGGCCTGTTTTCCTTTTTAATTTATTTTAACAATATAAAACAACTCATGTGACTCCAAAATATGTAGGTACATAAGTCTACACAGAATGTGTATAAAACCAAGCCGGGTGCGGTGGCTCACGCCTATAATCCTAGCCACTTTGGGAGGCCGAGGCAGGTGAATCACCTGAGGTCAGGAGTTCAAGATCAGTGAAACCTCATGTCTACTAAAAATATAAAAATTAGCCAGGTGTGGGGGCAGGTGCCTATAATCCCAGCTACTTGGGAGGTTAAGGCAGGAGAACTGCTTGAATCCAGGGGCAGAGGTTGCAGTGAGCTGAGATCATACCACTGCAGCAGCTCCACCCTGGGTGAAAGAATAAGACTCCATCTCAAAAAAAAAAAAAAAAAAAAAAATGAGAGAGAGAATGTGTGTAAAACTACATACTGATTTTTGCATATCTCAGCGGTAGAACTGTGATTTGTTTTATATTCATAACAATACTTAGAATAAATTTTCAGAAACCTAAATTAAAGTGTTTCCATTTTATAGGAATCATTTAGATTAAAATTTTGAGGCCAGGAGTTCAAGGCTGCAGTGCTCTGTGACCCCACCTGTGAATATCCTTTCCAGCCTGGACATAATAGCAAGACCTCATCTCTTTTTAAAAAAGATATAATACTCATTAAATTTAACTTGTATTTTGCCTTTGAGCAGTTAATTTGGAATATTTTAGTAGATATCATTTTTGGAATCATGAAAAATGTTTAATGCTAAATTTATTTCAATTAATACTTGTATCAAAATACATCGATTTTTTTTTCTGTATTAGTCCATTTTCAGATATCCAAATTTTGTATACATTGAATATATTAAATTTCTAATCATTTAGAATATTACTCTCAATGGAACACAGATTGTGCAAAATGCTAGACTAGAACAATATAGTGGTAATTTGGCTGAATAGACTAGCAGGACAAATATATTTTCTGGCATATATAATAATGAATGACATTTATATTTATTACTTATCCAAATGTCACTATGCATCAATGAGATGCCCAAGTGTGCAACAGAACAATTAAACTCAGCTGTGTCTGGTGTATCACCAGCTTTCAATCTCATGAAATAGTCAATTCCCACATGATTTACATTTTGCCATCATGAAGGGATGTCTGTGAAAGCAGAAGAAACGATGATCTAACTGTGTGCTAGCTGGGTGTGTACCTAACTTTCAAATAGGAAACACATCACGTGGGCTTCCGCTGGTGCTCCTTGCCCAGACCCCAAATAGTAGGGACCGGCTGGCGAGAGGTGGGCACTGAGGGACGTGTTGCCTGTTCCCGACCTCCAGGGTCACGGCAGAGCCCACACTCAAAGGGGTCTCCAAAGAGGCAAGGAGCTGGGATGCTCCCAGGTACCAGGAGGAAGCAGCTATTTCTTTCAGGACAAGGGGCAGACCTTCATGCATATCAAATCACGTGAGCTTTAGGAAATGTGATGGTCCTCGTCCTCCCGGGATTCCTGCTGTCACTGGCAGGGGGTGCATTAGTCAGCTCTGCCGCCATCACAGAAAACCACAGCTGCGGCTATGACAGCAGAAATGTGTGTGTGCTCACATTCTGGGGACTGGGCATCCAAGATCAAGGTGCAGTACAATCAGGCTCCCGGTGAGTGTTCTTCCTGGCTCATAGACAGCTAACTTCTAGCTGCTCTCAGCATGGCCTCGTCTTTTTGCACACGCGAGGAGAGAGTGAGTCTTCTGTTTTCTCTTCTTCTAGGTGCACTGTATTCATCCGGATTCTCCAAAGGGACAGCATCACCAGGAAATGTATACAGACACACGTGGGTGGGCTTGTCAGGGGGCTGACAGAGTCCCCACAATGACAGAGGCTGAAAAGACCTATGATGGGCCGTCTGCAGGCTGGAGTCCCTCGAGGCTGAGAGTAAGACTCAGTCCAGGTCCTAAGCCTCAGCACCGGGGAAGGCGATGGCATAAGTCACTCTGAAGCCAAAGGCCAGAGAACCTGAGGGGAAGTGGCTGCCTGGGGACCTGGGGATCATTCAGCTTGAAATGCCCCCAAGTGAAACAGGGACTCAGCCAAGGTTGAAAATTGGTGACATCTTTTACATCTTACTGGCTGCTGGTCAAGTCCTGAAGTCCAAAGGCTTGGGAGTTGTCCAAAGACAAGAGAGGACGAGTGTGTCCAGCCCAGTGGCTCCATGCCCTCGCCCCTTCTCTTCATTGTTCTCTCTGGACCCCCAGCATATTTAATGGGCCACCCATACCCAGGGCAGATCCCTGCCTGCAGTCCCCTCAGACTTATGTGCTAATCCCCTCTGGAAACCCCACATAGACTCGCCCACAATAACACTTTACTGGGTTCCCAGGTGTTCCTTAGTCCAGTCAAAAGGACACCAAAGATCACCCCTCAGGGCACTAATCCCATTGGATTAATCAGATTAATCCCTGTGGCCTTGTTTAACCAGGATCACTGCCTTAGAGGCCCCATCCTCAAAGACAGTTGTGATGGGGGTCACGGCTTCCACGGAGGAATCTTGAGGGGACTCAATCTAGTCCACAACACCTGGGAAGGCCCAGCTCTGATCCTGAGACCCTGGGCCTGGGAGGCCTCCTCAGGGCAGCAGCAGTGGGGTGATGGGAATGTCCCCTTGGGCAGTCCCCCATGGCTGCCCAAGGGTTGAACAAGGTGGCAGACTTCACCACTGAGCCCCATCCATGGCACACTGACCATGTAACCAAAAGGAGCAAACAACTGCTAGGATTTCCAACACAGTGATTCCCATATGGTGCAAGGGTAGCCCTCAAAATATGCAACTGTCATGCCAGCTCCCTTCCCTGACCTCACACAAGGAGAAGGAGTGCCAAAGAAAGGCATCAACCTCAAGAATGCAGGGGCCACGGGGGGCCACGTGCTTTCTCTTGTTACCTTATTTACTTAAAAGAAACAGCCTCCGGGCGCAGTGGCTGACACCTGTAATCCCAGCACTTAGGGAGGCCAAGGTGAACAGATCACAAGGTCAGGAGTTCGAGACAAGCTTGGCCAATATGGTGAAACCCAATCTCTACTAAAAATACAAAAGTTAGCCGGGCATGGTGGCAGGCTCCTGTAGTCCCAGCTACTCCGGAGTCTGAAGCAGGAGAATCGCTGAACCCGGGAGGCAGGGGTTGCAGTGAGCTGAGATTGCACCACTGCAGTCCAGCCTGTGCAACAGGGCAAGACTGTGTCTCAAAAAATTAAAAAAAAGAAAGAAAGAAAGAAAGAAAGAAAAGAAGAAGAAAAGAAACAACATGAGCAGCATCTTCCCATATTTCCAATGGCCTCTTGGGAAATACTCCTGAGAAGGGAATAACCCTCAGGGCACATGTACCCCCTAAAGGCACTCCCCCATGAGAAAACAGTCAGACTGCCACCCAGGAAGCCTGCATAGTTAACGCCAGGGCAATGCCTGCCTCCTGTAGGTGCACAGTCTAGCCCTGCATGCCAGGGCAGGCAACAGCAGGTACACACACAGTGACTGAGTCCCGTGTGAGAACGTGATAAAAAATGCACGAGCACAGCAAATTTTCACTCCTTCAAAGACACTCTCGTGGGCTGCATTTCAAAGTGCTCTGGCCTCCAGGGCCATTGGGCTGCTGGAGGCTGAGAAGTGGGCATCCCAGCCAGCACTCAACCTTGTCGCTGTGCACTGTCGTCTCTTAGCAGGGAGAGGCAGAACGCCTTGTTTGATGAAGTGTCTTATCAATCATGCCTTGTTTGATGAAGTGTCTTATAAATCTATTACATTTATTTTTTCAAGCTACTGGTCTTTTGTGACTATAAAATACTTGACTATTGGAGTCAATAACCATAAAAGGAAAATCGGTCTCACCCCTCATGGAGGACAAGATGAAACGGAAGAGGGAAATTGATTCCAGTATAGGTTTCTCCTTCTGGCTGGGATCACTGCTGGAAGGTGTCTGCTGTGACCCTGCCTGCTTTTGGAGCAGATGTAAAGGATGAAGCTCCCGGGTGCCTCCAGGCAGGGTGGCTGCTGGCCTGGCCTCGGGATTGGCACCACTGCATGTGGTCCAGGTGTAAGTTCACCCTGCTGGAATATCCTGACTGTCCAGCACCCAAAGCTAATACTGTTTTGAACCCTCTTCTTTGATGAACCAGGCGAATGTCCCCCAAGGAAACATTCTTTCACATCCACAAGTTAGGAGGACTTCCACTACAATAATTTTAACTTCTGCCCAAAGAGTAGACTATTCCAAAACACACTGAAACCTACCCGAGTGCACTGGCGTGAAGAGTGTCCTCTCAAAATGCATCTTCACCCAAACCACAGAATGAGATCTTCTTTGGGAACATTTGCAGATGTAATTAGTCAAGATGAGATCATGTAAGGAGTGTGGGCCCTAAATCCAATGCCAGGTGCCTTTATGAGGAGGAGAAATGATACAGAGGCAAAGACGGGGAAGTGACCAGGTGAAGACTGAGGCAGAGACTGGAGTGATGTGGCCACAAGCCAAGGAACACCTGAGGCCTCAAGAGGGGAGGAAGGACCCTCCTCTAGAGCCTTTGAAGTGAGCACGGCCCTGCCAATGCCTTGATTTTAGACTTCTGACCTCCAGAACTGTGGGAGCAAGTTTCTGTTGCTGTGAGCCACTAGCTTGCTTCCATCTGTTTCAGCAGCCATGAAAACCCAATACACCAAGGCTTCACACTTATGGAAGTGGCACCATTAAAAACTGCCATCAATGTATTTCTCTTTGGATGACATGTACACTTTAAGTCTCATCCTGATATCTTTGCAGAAGGAGGAGACAATCATGGTAGTCGTCGCCATTAACAAAGGTGCTTAGAAGCCACTGATTTAACACAGTATCTGTGACTGGAAACAGTTGTTAAGAACACAGGACCAGGCACAGTGGTTCACACCTGTAATCCCAGTACTTCAGGAGGCTGAGGCGGGAGGATTGTTTGAGTCCAAGGGTTTGAGACCAGCCAGACAACAGGTCAACATTGTGAGACCTCATTTCTATAAAAAATCAAAAATCAGGCCAGGTGTGGTGGCTCAAGCCTGTAATCCCAGCACTTTGGGAGGCTGAGGCAGGCAGATCACGAGGTCGGGAGTTTGAGAACAGCCTGGTCAACGTGGTGAAACCCCGTCTCTACTAAAAATACAAAAATTAGCTGGGTGTGGTGGCGCACGCCTGTTATCCTAGCTACTTGGGAGGCTGAAGCACGAGAATCACCTGAACCCAGGAGGCAGAGGTTGCAGTGAGCCAAGATTGTGCCACTGGACTCCAGCCTGGTGAGAGAGCAAGACACTGTCTCAAAAAAAATAAAAAATAAAAAAATAAAAAATTAGCTGAGTATAGTGATGCATGCCTGTGGTCCCAGCTATTGGGAGGCTGAGGCAGGAGAATTGCTTGAATCTAGGAAGTGAAGGCTGCAGTGAGCTGTGACTGCACCACTGCTCTCAGCTTGGGCAACAGAGTGTGATCCTGTCTCAAAAGAAAAAAAAAGAACACAAGCTTTGGTGCGGGGCACACAGGATTAGATTCCAATGCTGGGGCTCCCTCGAGGAGTAGCTTGGACACAGTGAACATACCCAGCTTTGTGCTCATGATTTCTTCTGCCTGGAATTATCTCCTTGTCTCCCCCTCCTCCTCTCCCAGTTTACATGTACTGGTTTCAGATAAGCCTTCCCCGGTTACCTTTCTGCAGCTACAAAACACACACACATGGTCGCTTATCTGCATTTAGCAGAGCAAGGGATTTTGTTAAATCTGTGCCTTATGCATTTTGTGTGTCGCTCCCAGGAGGGCAAGAGACAAAACCCATCATCTTCGCCAGTGCTTCCTCAGCACCTAGTCCAACTCAGCACAAGTACAAAGAACGAATACATGAGCAGCAGCAGGCTCCTGGATGGGCATGGAAACAAAACAGCTGAGCATGACAGGTCACCACAGAAAATGCAAAGCTGATGAAACCTGAGCCACAGAGGTGGTGTCAGTCAGAAACCAAAGCTGCTGCTAGGTGGTCCTGTGGACACCGAAGCAGGAAAGTGAGTATGTAAAGAGAGCAGGAGGAAGGAAACAAAAAGAGGGAGAGGAGGGGGAGAAATAGACCAAGGCTGGAGAAAGAGAAGTGGGGACAAAAAAGGCAGAAGGGCAGAAACAGACAGACAGACAGAGAGAGAGAGAGACAGAGACATAGACAGAGACATCACTTCCAGCCAAGATGGAGGAAGGGAAACTGGATTTAGTGTCCTACCTGAAACCACCCAAAATATATTCAAAATATGTAAAAAGAAAAATAACATATATTTTCAAAGTATAGGACAGGATGCTCAGGAGAGAGGAAATAACGAGGTGAGCCCTATGATGACTCCCAGCTTTCTGCCTCCTCAGGGTTTCCAGACCATGCTGCAAGCAAGGACCACCCAGGCAAACTCCCAGAGTGGAGGTGATGGGGCAGAGAACATAGGAAGGCCAAGGTAGCTCCAGTTTGCGGGACAAAACCAGGAGGGGAGAGAATGGAACAGAGCCTAGTAGAGATGTGTTCCCTTATTCAGAATATGATGGATGCAAGCATGTAACAAACCACCTTAGGCCAGAGAAAGAACCACCCAAAAGGACTGGCAGAAACAATACATACTAATTACATAGGCCAGGAACAGTGTCTGTTCCCATCTCACCACTCATGGGGCAGTGAACATACAGAAGAGTTTTGACTCACTTAATGGGAAATAATCAGACATAGGCTGAACACTGCCATTATCCTGCCCAACGAATATACAAAGCAAGACCCACAAGGATCAAGCTGTTTCTAAGTAAATTAACTAAATCCCCCGCCCCCGCAAAAAAAGCTCAAGAATATGTACAGAAATCCAAAACACACAGGTCCAACAAGATTAAATTCATATTTTATAATGTTTAGCAATAGAAAATTCAATTCATGAAACAATGAAAAATTATCACACATGCAAAGAAGAAAATATGACCCATAATGAGGAAAACAACCAATCAAAACTAAGCAAAAATACCAATGTTATGATTAGCAGACAAAGCATTCAAATCACATTAACTGTATTCTGTATGTTCAAAAAGGTAAGTGGCAACATGGAAAAAAATTAAACTTCCAAAGATAAAAACTACAATATCTGAAGTGAAAAATACCCTGAATAGAATTAATGGCTAATTACACATCACACAAAAAGATTTGTGAACTTGAAGCCAGAGCAACAGAAACTGCCTAAAATGAAACACACGAAGAAAATAGTAATAACACCAACAAACTATAATAAAAGAAGAGAGTATCAGTGAACCATGAAACAATGTCAAGCAGCCTGATGTGTACATAGTTGGAGTTTCTAAAAAAAGAGGGGGGAACAGAACGAATATTTCTATTTTTGGCCAAAAGTTATTGAAATTTGATGAAAAGTATAAACTCCCAGCTTCATGAAGCTCAATGTAACCTAAGCACAAGAATCATAAAGAAAATTACACCAAGGCACAACATAACAAAATGGCTCAAAACCAAAGATACAGAAAAAATCTTAAAAGCAGACTAGGGAAGGGAGACATGTTACATCCAGAAAACAAACTTAAGAATGACAGCAGATTTCTTGATGGAAATGATTCAAGTGAGCAGACAGAGGACTGGCATCTTTAAACGAAAAAAGTCAAACTAGAATTCTATAAGCAGTGAATATATCTTTCAGAAATGAAGACTTTTCAGACATATAGTAGCCAAAAGAATTCATGACCAGGAGATCTGTCCTACAAGAAATGTTAATGGAAATTCTTGAGGCAGAAGAAAATGATACCAGATAAAAATATGAATTACACAAAAGAGTGAAGATGATCAGAAATGGTAACCATGTGGCTAAATATGCAAGTTTTTCTTATTTAAACCCCTTTAAGACAACTGACTAAGCAGAAAAAAAAAATGTATTATGGGGTTTACAAGAGATATAGAAGAAAAATATACAACAATACCACAAAGGTTGGGGTGGGAAAATTGAAGCATATTATTGTAAAGTTCTTATGCTTACATGAACTGGTGTAATACTACTTGATGATAAAAGTGTAGTAAGATAAAGATTTATGCTATGAACCCTAAACCAACCATTGAAAGAACAAAACAAAGAGTAATCGCAGATGAAACAATAAAGATAAATGGAATCATAAAATTCTATTAATCTAAAAGAAGACAGAAAAAGAAGAAAAGCAGAATGATGTAATAAAAAGAAAATAAATAGTAAGATGAGAGATTTAAATCAAACCATTTATCAATTTTTCCATTAAATGTGACCAAACTCTAAGCTTTCTATAAGAAATGCACTTTAAACCAATAAGCCAATTCAAAAATAGGCAAAGAATTTGAATAGACATTTCTCCAAATAAAATATGCTAATCACAAATAAGCACATGAAGAAAACATCCAACAGCGTTAGGCATTTGGGGAATGCAGATCAAAACAACAGTGAGATATCACTTTATATCTACTAAGAGGGCCATAATAATAATGATAGTAATAAATTGAAAATGACACATTTGCTGAGTATGTAGAGAAACTGGAACCCTCATGCACTGCTAGTAGAAACGTAAATGGCGTGGCCACTGTGGAAAATAGGATAGCAATTTTCCAGAAATTTAAATAGAGAGTAACATCTGATCCAGCAATTCCACTCCTAGTTATAAAACCAAAAGAGTAGAGAGTAGGTACTTAAACAGAGCTTTGTACACGAATGTTCATGGCAACAGTATTCACAAGCACCAAAAGGTGGAAACAACCCTTTCACCTGTCCATCAACTGCTGAATGAATAAATAGAATGTGGTCTATCCATACAGTGGGATAAAACTCAGTCTTAAAAAGGAAGGAAATTCTGACTCATGCTACAATATGCACAAGCTTTGAAAACATTATGCTAAATAAGCCAGACACAGTAGGAGACATCTTATATGTTTCTACTTATATGAGGTACCTAGAATAGCCAAATTCGTAAAACCAGAAAGTAGACTGGTGGTACCAGGGGCCAGAAAGAGAGGCGAGAGGAACTATTGTTTAATGGGCATGGAGATTTTGTGAAAAATGACAAAAAAAAATTTGGGTATAGACAGAGTGGTGGTTACACAATGTTGTGAATGTATTTAATACCACTGAGTTGTACACTCCTGAATGGTTAAGATGATAGATATTATGCTATACACATTTTACAACAATTTAAAAAGTCTTTAAAAAGAACTATGCTTTAAAAATAAAGACAAATACAAGTAAAAAGTAACTTGATTCAAAAAAGCATACTTAGTATTAGTTTGGCCAGGTGCAGTGACTCACACCTGTAATCCCAGCACTTTGGGAGGCTGAAGCAGGTGGATCACTTGAGCCCAGGAGTTCAAGACCAGCGTGGCCAACATGGTGAAACACTGTCTCTACTAAAAATACAAAAATTTTTGGGAGTGGTGGTGCATGCCTGTAATCCCAGCTGCTCAGGAGGCTGAGGCATGAGAGTCACTTGAATCTGGGAGGCAGGGGTTGCAGTGAGTAGAGGTTGTTGCAACACTGCACTCCAGCCTGGGTGACAGAATAAGACTTCGTCTGAAACGAATGAATGAATGAATAAAATAAATAAAAGAATAAGTTAATATTAATCAAAAGAAAATTGGAGGATTATATTTTTTTCCAGAAAGCTGGATAAAAGGAAACATCCCAATGCCTTATGTGAGGCCAATATTACCCCGATATGAAAAAGAAAACACAGACCAACATTCTTCATGAACACAGATGCAAAAAGTCAAAAGAGAACAACAAATCAAATCCAACAATATGTAAAAAGGATATTTCATAACCAAGTGTGATTTTGATCAGGAACTGATCAAATTTAACATTTGTTTCAACATTTGAAATTAACTGTTGATTTAACATTTGAAAATCAAAGCATACTAACAAACCATATTAACGAACAGAAGCTAAAAACCCTATGAGTAGCTCAATAGTTGCAGAAAAAGCATTTCATAAAATCTAACACAGATTTGGGATAAAATCCCTCAGCAAAGCAGAACTGGAAGGGAGTCTCCTCAGCCTGAGAAAAGGCATCTCTGAAAAACCCACAGTGTCCACCGTATTTACATGGGAAGACTGAGAACTTCCTCCCTAAGATCAAGGAAAAGGCTGAGGTGTCCACTCTCACACTTCTCCTCAGCAAGAAAAGAAAAATACATAAAATGCATCCAGAGTGAGATGGAAGAAATAAAACCATCCTTGTTTGCAGAAGACATGATTGTCCCCATAGAAAATCCAGTGGAATCCTTGAAAAAAGTACTAAAACAAGCGATTTTTAGCAGGAAGACTGAAGAAGGCAACAGGAATATACAGCAGTCAATTATATTTCTATATAATTGCAATGAATGATTGGAAGTTGAAATGTCAAAACAACTCTATTTACAAATGCCAACAGAAAATAAGTAAGACATGCTTAGGAGAAAATCTTGGTGAAAGATGTGAAAGATTTACACACTGAAAACAAGAAAACACAGCTGCAAGAAACTACAGATGACTCGATAACCGAGGTGCCACCTTGCAATGTGAGTCTCACAGTCCACCTTCATGCAAACCTCTGCTGGCCAATTAGGGTTACAGGACTTCCAAGCACAGGACATCCCGGGAGCAGACAACCATCCTTCATGTAGTAACCTGCCTGCCACTTAGGAATGACAAGCATCTTGCTGAATTTCCCGGGGACAAATATCATTATCTTCACTTTGCAGTTGCAGAAAAACGTGACTCAGAAGGAAATAGCTCTGGACATCGTTATTCCAGGTGTACCCACAACTACATCTTACTCCAGATATGCCCACCAACACCTTGTTATTTGTCACCACAAACCACGGGGCACAGAATATGTGCCTTTCTTTGAATGGAGTCTACCTGCTGGAGTTTTTTATCAAGAGGTACAGGATAGAAGGAAAGAGAACAGAGGAAGTGGTTTCCAAAGAAAAATATGGAGGAGTTGACAGGCTTTGTTAATTTATGATCTGGGCAGTTAAAACAGCTTTTCCTACCAGGGTAGGAGCAGAGGGAAAGCAAGAAAACACGAAGTTCCTTACCCTGTGCCCATCTAACAACGCTTTGTAAAAGAAGTCGACAGTGAAAGTCTAGGTTGCAAAGAAAAAAAGAAAACAAACCCCCACACACAAAGTTCAGTTTCTAATGAAAATAGATACAGGCTTCTAGAAAACATCTACAGATGGAATTTTTTTTGGGGGGGGGGCTGTGGGGATGGCATGTTTAAACAAACCAGTCAATCCACATAAACCACACCACACTAGCCCACACACCAATGTAGATCAAATGAATTTCAGCTCAGGAACTTACACTTTTAGGAAGTGCTGAAGCTACAACCCAAGAAGGATGGAATTTTTACCAGCCACCACTCTTAAATATACCACTGGAGAGGAAGCAAAAATTCACAGGGCAAGGTCAGACCATTGGATAGTCCCTCCCCTCCACCAACGCCCATGAGGCACAGCCCCATCCAGCTGTCTAGTGTATTTCTAGCCATAAAACAACCTTCCCCTTCCATGTGGCAAATCAGCCTTACCCCTGCTTGAAATCACACACAAAAAACAGCAGCAAAGGGATTTCATTTTTAACGCGTATAAACACAAGGACAAACAGGAAAGGAGAAGCTGGGAAAGAAACCAGAGATGGTGGAAGATCCGTGAGTGCAACTGCTGCCAAGGGGAGGTCTGCAGAAGCCAACCAGCTTGCAGCACAGAACTGCAGGAAGGCCCAGGAATGGAATTGCAGGTTCCTCCCGCTGAGTTGAAGGCAGGAAGACTGGTTCAAAGTTTGTCAGTAAGGTAGCACTTGGATCCCCTCAATACAACCAGCTCCTCTTTCTACACTACATCACTCTCATGTGCAAAGAAGCCACTGGGTAACAAGTGGCACATGGACTTTAAGAATGGCAATGACAGCTGGGCATGGTGATGAGTGCCTGCAGACCCAGCTGCTTGGGAGGGAAGGCAAGACGGGAGGATCATTGGAGCCCAGGAGTTCAGGGCCAATTTGGGCAACATAATGAGGTTCTAAAAACAAACAAACAAACAAACAAACAAACAAACAAACAATGAAAGGCAATGGTCACATGACAATTCAGGATCTCAGAAGAATGAAGCCGAGGTCAGAATCTCATCTTGACAACCCCAGTGTCAGGGAAAACCTATCGGAGTGGCCAATGGCAAGAGGAAAGAGCAGGTGCTATAGGCAGGAAAGGAAGCAGCAGAGGCCTCCAAGCAAGGCGCCCACTCATGGTGAAACACTGCAATTCCCTACATCCAAGGCAACCATGACACCGCATGCACAACGGAACCAGGACAACAAAGAGCCACAGGTGTGGGGAAGTGCCCAGGAATCCTCAATCCTGGATGCTGTCAGAGCCACCTGTGGAGCAATAAGATGTTCAGGTTCCCAGCCCCCCGAACCCAGATCTACTGAATCTGAATCTCCAGGGAAACAAGTGGGAAGAAGAATTTGTATTTTAGCAAGAAACCTACGATTCCAAGGGGCCACCTGGATGAAGCATCATGGGTGTGACCAACCTTGCTGGAGGGGCAGTGCCCTGCAGTAACCCTACCAGGGGGGTCCCTCTCTATCCCTGTCTCCCGCTCATAGAGGACGTCTGTGATGACAAGTGTTTTCTCTCCTGAGGAGGAACAGAAATCTGCTTCCCAGCAAGTTCCAGAGGCTGGGGCCTTTTCCTTCCACAAGGCAGCGACTTTGTTAGGGAAAAAACAAACAAAAAAAAAACTCTCCAAACCTGGTCCTATTCCAGGTTCCCATGCCTGTAAGTAGCACGACTGTCCATCTGCTGGGAGGAGATTGTTCTTGGGGCTCCTGAGTTTCTACACACAGAGCAGAAACAGTGTCTGTCTTTGTTCAGACGATCTTTTCAAATGTGCTTGCAGATGGAACAGCTTTGAAGATGGATTTGTTTCTTGGGACTACCACGACAAAGTACCACAAACTGGAATTGAAGCAAAAACGGCAGAAATGTATTATCCGACAGCTCTGAGGCCAGAAGTCCAAGATCATGGTGTGGGCAGGGTTGGTTCCTTCTGAGGCTGTGAGGAAGCATCTGCTCCAGGCCTGTCGCTCAGCTTCAGGTGCATGGCCTCAGGCATTCCTTGGCTGGTAGGTGACCATCTTCTCCCCGTGTCTTCACACAGTCTTCCCTCCATGTCTGTGTCTGAGTTCCTCCTTCTGATAAGGATGCCAGTCATTCTAGATCTGGACCCATCCTAACATTTCATTTCAACTTGATCATCTGTAAAGTCCCTATTTCCAAAGAAGATCTCATTCTCAGGTCGAGGGCTTAGGACTTCAACATATTTTATGGGGAGCAGGGATGCAAGGTAACCCATAACGGAAGATATGGTGTTTCCCTCTGGTGCAAACGGCAGACAGGCTCACTGTCTAGCATAAAATATTTCACTTCCCTAAGCTCAATGTTTCTCTCCCACAACGTGCCCCACCATGCATGCAGGCATCATCCATGCCTCTCCGCATCACAGTGTGGGAATCAGGGCTCAGTAAACCAGCAAGAAAACCCTGAGGCTCTGTCTAGTGCTACTGGTGTGAGTAATAAACTCCTTCATCTCTGACCCGGGAGTCTTGTGTCTTCATGAAACTCTGGTGAGCTCACTTGTTAGCCACCCAGGAGGGGAAATCTCAAAGCCTTCAGGGTCTTGACAGTTTCAATGAGGAGGATGGGATACTCCCACAGCCAAGGCTTTCTGGAAGATAAAATAAAGAGGCTGTGCAGGCTGGGTTCCAGGATATGAGAACCCTCCCTGGATCAGGTAGCAAATGTTCTCGTCCAAGTGATGGAGGGACAAGAGGAAAAGGTGCCGGAGTTTCGAGGCTGAGGATGAGACCCTGGATGGAACAGCCTGCCCTGACTCATGCTGTGGGTGAGACTCACTCTCCCCTGAGTGAACAGAGAAGGACTCCAATCAGGACAATGAGGCGGTACTACCCACAGTCCCAGCTGTGAGGCCGCAGGGCTGCAGCTGCTGGGCCAAGACTCTGGCATGCTTTAGAATGGTGTCAGTGAGGAGGCACTTGCTTTTCAATGCAAAGCTCTAAGCAAACAGAAAACAGCAGCCCTTCATCTGGCTATGCCCTGAGCAACCGTGACACTGCTAGAAATCAATACATCAATGCATGTGGCTCACAGGCACAAGGTCACTCTCCCTCTGCTCCCATGGATCCCTGACACCCCTCTACCCTGACTGCAGCTGCTGTAAGGAGAGAGATGACTGGGGGCAGGTGGCTCCATCCCCAAGGAACCCCAAAGACCACCAAGGCCCACCCAGCATGCTGGGAAACTTCAGGGATGGGTGGAGCTCCAGCTTTTAGGGCTCTGTTGGAGACAGTTGTCCAAGTCACAACCCCACTGGATCTCATGGTGGGAGACGGTGCCTGGACCCAGCTGATGAGGCCAAGTTTATAGGGGAGAGGGTAGCTTATGTACCCTTGTAGGGGGAGAGGTTGGACCACATCAATAAACTGGTTTTGTGGCCTCCACATCCAAAAGTAACATAGGAAGGGGTGTGTTCTATGCTTGTACTTCCCCATTTCACACGGGCCAAGAAGGACGCTCCTGACTGGGGAGCGCTAACTAGAGCCCCTGGGCTACAACTCTGAAGACTCCATCAAGCTGCCCATCTGAGATTACCGACTGGGCAGATGGAGACAGCCCCACCCCGGCGACACCTGGACTTGCCTGGCATGGTTCCCAGGCACCCACCGTGTCATTATGCTCTTTTTGAAACTGAGCATCTGATCCTTGGAGGGAGGCTTTGTGATTTTCAGGCTTGATATTCCCATTTTTGGGTGGGCCCGCTCTGACTCAATGGCCCACAAGATAAGAAAGGCCCCACAAGCCTCGCTGCTTAAACATCCATGGTCTATTCTACACCGAGGGCCAAGCTGCACACAGAGGCATCCTGGCCCCGACGAAAAGCAGTGGCTCTCACTTCTATCACTTGAAACAATGTCGCTGGCTTCATGGGGCCCTCAATTCAGAGTTTGCCCCGAATGTCGGGGCTGGGTTCACTGATGGTTCAACTATACTGAAGCTCAATGATGCCCACTGGGCTGCATCGGCTGCTCAACCTCAGGGCTGGCTCTGTAGAACTGCAGGTGCCCAAGGCCACACCACTTAGCGGGCAGGACTCAGGGCTCTTCTCAAACCTGTGGTCAACTCTCCCCCTGATGAACTTGGTTATGTTTTTACTGACTCATGGGCAGCTGCTGGCAACAAACTCACTGTCTGGTCTGCCACTTGGAACAGTCAGATTAAAGACGTCCTTCTTTGGGGCCACACATTCTGGCAAGTCACGGTGGCTGATTGGCCATTCTGGGTCAGCATGTAGATGCCTGAGCTAAGAGTCCATTTGTTCTTTGATGATACTGAATGAGACCGAGCTGTTGACTGGGACTTCACTGCCCAGAGGCCACCACTACTACCCAGATGCACCATCACACTAGAGAGCACCCCATCCACCACTGCCTGGGCACAAAGCTAAACACTCTGTTCCTGATGCAGAGGCCACCTCTGCATACTAGACTTGTGACTCCTGCCCAAAGCTGTCCTGTCTGTCCCCTGTGAGGGCAGGCCCATTGCTCCTACCTCCTCTCAGCCAATCAACAATCTCAAAATGTGGTGCTCTCCCCACCAGGGGTACCGGTGGGGGCCTCAGCAACACTGAGACCATTATAGGCTACAATGATTCTGTCCCAATACAATCAGCCAGCACTGGCCATGCTGTTATGGTTGCTGAAACTCACCTGTGGCATGTCTTCAACTTTCAAGACCGTCTACACTCAATGATGGTGTACCTTGTATCACAAAAGCCACTTGCCAGCAGGCAGAGCATTGAGACACTCAAGGGACTGTCTACCCTCCCTACTCTCCACCCTTCCTACCCTCACCTCCTTCTGGTCCTTAGTAGAAAAGTCTGATCACTATATATGGCTGATCCAGGAAGGAATCATCTCCTCTTTGCCACATCCTGAGTAGTGGCCAGGAAGAGAAGGCCAGGAAGAGAAGGATGGGGATTATATTGACCAACTGTGAAAACTCAAGCTTCCACCCTGACCATCCTTGGGCATGAAGCTTCTTTCTTCCCTCTAGCAGCAAGCCCAGGCTAGTCTGGTTGGGGCAGCCTCCAGGTGACTACCCAGCCAAACGGGGACCTAGAGGGTTCAAACCTCATTCCAGTGCAGCCACCTGGATTCTCCTGTTGACTGACATGGTCCTGGGTTGCAAGGACAACACACACTTGGGAGAGGGCCCTGCTGACCATGTCCTTCCACATGGGACAAAGTGGATACAATGGATCCTCCAGTTTTATAAAAATGCCTCTTGCGTTTGACCCTTCAGAATGAAAGTCCGGGTGCAAGGAGGGGACAATTGAGGAAGAAGGTGAAGTTGCAGCTATTGTCACGAGACACCAATTTGGGGGGTGGGTGGGGAAAGAACAACAACCCCAGAGCCTGGAGAGGGAGGGGGATATTAACAGTCTTGTCTGTCTCCCATGGCGCATTCCCAACAATGGAAAATACAATGGTACGGTGACATCCGCAAAGGGTGGTACATTTCACTGGCTGCGGGGTCCAGCATTCTCTGCCTTTCTGAGCCACCCATGGCTCATTCACCACGAAGGAAAATATATTCATACAGTGACGCCCGAAAAGTGTGATAAATTTCACTGGCTGCTGGGTCTAGCATTCTCTGCTTTTCTGAGTCACCCATGTCTCATTCCCCATGATGGAAAATACATTGGTACAGTGACACCCCAAAAATGTGATAAATTTCACTGGCTGCTGGGTCTAGCATTCTCTGAACACAATTTGATGCCCATTCACCTTACTGTCACTGAGAAATCTGTCAGAACACGCATGGGAGAACTTCAGTCCTGCACGTCCCAGACAAAACACAAGTCAACACCTGCTGATGTCTTCCCCAGCCCCAACCTCACCCCCACTCCTGGAACCACTGGCCAGTCATTCAGTGGGGTGGACAAATGCCATCTGGCATGGACACATTAAACAGTTTGGACCCACAGACTGAACTGAATTATTCTAACTGAACCAGGCGCCTTAAGGTCTATCAGTCATCCAGGAGACCATGTTGGAGACACTGACAACCTCTATCCTGCATCCTATGGAGGTCCCTCTTGCAGGGGCTCCAGCAATTGTAAGCAAACCTTACTTTCCAGGGCACCATGTGCCCACAGCTCTCTGCTTCCTGTGTGGAAGCCAAGTGTCACCTTGCTTCCCTCCTGAGAACATGGACACTTGTAACTTAGAGGGTTCATAAGAGACCTTCGGGTATATAAGCAGAAGCACTCCCTGCATGTCACATAGCCCTCGATCACTGAGAAGTTCCCTCCAAAGTGGACCTGCCCTCAGTGACTTGGTTAACTTCTCGGGTTACTGGCACATTATTTATGTGAATGCTGCAGACAGCAATCCATAGGAGATATTTAACTAGAAAAGGTTCTAGGAAATGTGTCCCAGGACTTAGGGAAGTTGATCAATGCCACTACCTTGGCCCTCGGCATTCAGCCCAGCCTCAAGTCACCATCCAGGAGCGTCACAGATGACAGGATTGCCTTTGACTTCTTCCTTGTGGTTCAAGGTGAAGTCCGTGCAATTGCCGATTCCTCCTGCCGTAGCTGGTTTCTTAACACATGCCGCCAAGTGGAAAGGTCAACAGGAACTTATGGAGAAACTAGCTTGGTTTCTAAGGGGACCCTGGAGGCTTGTGGGATTTGCTCAGCTGGCTGGATCCAGGACCCTGGAAGTCACAATTGAGGTTAATACTGCTGTCCTGTTGGCTGTCGTCTTAATTAAAGACTGCATGAGACAAATGGGGTGGATTTGGTCCCAATCTGTCTGTTAGATTGATCAGCATTGCCAACAGAATGGCACACTCAGGAAAATTTGCCAGGATGATGTAGACATGAGGGGTAGATATTGCTCAGGAACAGTTCTTCATGGGTTTCTCAAGTTTTATTCAGGGACAGTTCTTCACGGGTTTCTCATGTTTTGTTTGGGGACAGTTTTTCATGGGTTTCTCATGTTTTGTTTGGGGACAGTTTTTCATGGGTTTCTCATGTTTTATTCAGGGACAGTTCTTCATGGGTTTCTCGTGTTTTATTCAAGACAATTCATGGGTTTCTCATGTTTTATTCAGGACAGTTCATGGGTTTCTCATGTTTTATTCAGGACAGTTCATGGGTTTCTCATGTTTTATTCAGCACAGTTCATGGGTTTCTTATGTTTTATTTGGCAGAGTTCATGGGTTTCTCATGTTTGCCTAGGAACCGTTCTTCATGGGTTTTCATGTCAGGAATGTACAGACCCAGGCAGAAGCCTCGGTGGGAGGCAGTACTCGGTGGGTTTCTCTTGGTCTGTGTGTTGTGTGGGCAGAGGTACTGATTCTGCCTTTTTCTGGCTCATCCTCTAAGATGTTTGTACAGCGAGCCGTCTTGGAAGCTAGAGAAAGTGTCTTCCTCTGGAGCAAAGGGCAGGTGTGCTGAGGTCATCTTTCATAAAGGATTCTGTTTCCCTAAACTCAGCACTTCCCTCCCATAATGCAACACGTTGTGCATGTGGTGCCAGGTGGCCTTCCCTGCACCGTCCTGTGGAAACAGGGCCAGTGCTTTTCCTACTGGTGTTGCTGTGAGGAACGAACCTTCATCTCTGATCCAGGGGCTTCATGTCTTCTACTGGTATCACGAAACTGAGGTAGGCTAACCTGGAGGGTCAAAGGTCAGACCACACACATTCCTTGCCACCACCAATTTGCTCCTCCCATTAGAAACTAAGACATCATCCGAGACATTTCCCTCTGCCTCTGCCCAGTTATGCCAGCCACTCCTGAGACCTGGTGATCTTGCCACCTCCATCTCTCTCACATCCTGCTGAGACCTCCCCTTATTATCCCCTGCTCGTGTCACTCTGGTCATGGACCACTGGAGCTGCCCACTCACCATCCTACCCACATCTGCCCAGCCCCTTCCAGCATATGCCTGAGAAGGTCAGCCCCAAATGCCCTCAACAGCCCATGCCCAGGCCTCAGTACACACCATCCCTCAGCAAGCTGAGTGTTCCCAACAAGGACCTGCTGAGGTCTCTCTAGACACAGGATCCCCTCCCTCTGGGGAGAAGGACTTCAGGGCAAGGCAACAGGAAAACACTGCTAATATTTACAGCTGACGTACGAAAAGGCACAGGAATAGTGAGTAATTGAAAGGCAGAAATAAATGAAGCCCCATGAATTACCCTGGCAACCAGGTACAGCTGGGAAGACAATGAAATTCACTGTGCCTATAACTCAAAGTCAAGATGAAACTGAGGTGTGGGCCCAAATACACCATTGCCCACCACACCCCTTCTCATCTGCTGAGGGCCTGCCATGTCCCTGCACTGTGCTGGGTGCTGACCTGAGATGACTATGACCACCTCCAAATGGAGCTCAGGCCTACACGGTCTCTCAGGGACCCTGACCTTCTCTCTAGCAGGGGGTCACCCCTCACACAGGAAAGTGATGGGTCAAGGTGGGTGGAAGCAAACCCTGGGGTTCTCTCAACCCAGCAGGAGTGGGTGCCAGCTCCACGGCCCCCCACTCCTACCTGGATGGAGTCCCAGGAAGCTGCCCCGCCACAGAGCAACAGCCAGGTCACAGCAACCACAGACGGCCAGGGAAGACGGAGCTCCTGGCTCCCAGTGATGAGGCTCTCAGGGTTGGGTTGTGAAATAGTTGCATCTGCCATTCTCGGCTGAAATCCCGACCATTCATTCCCTCTCTCTCCCCTTGTTCCAGGTTCTCATTCCTGAGCCTCCTCCTGGCCACCTTGGCTTCCCACCATCCACTGGCAGGTGAGTGATTCCCCCAGGGGCTCCCAGGTCCTGTCCTGTTTCATTTCCAAGCTCAGCGGTGCTGTTCAGGGCTTATTCCAGTCACTGGTGTCTCGCTGGTGACCAGTCAGTGCCTGTGTAACTGACAAACTCTATCAAACCTCAGAGAGTCTCTCAGTAGAGAGAGAGTCACCCCAACTTTATTCTTTCCTTTTTTTTTTTTTGAGACTGAGTCCCACCCTGTTGTCCAGGCTGGAGTACAGTAACACAATCATGGCTCACTGCAGCCTCATCCTCCCAGGCTCAAGCAATCCTCCCATCTCAGCTTCCTGAGTAGCTGGGACTACAGGAGCACAACTCCCACACCAAGCTAAGTATTTTTATTTTTTGTAGACTCGAGGTTTATCCATGTTGCTCAGGCTGGTCTCAAATTCCTGGGCTCAAGCAAGTCACCTGTGTTGGCCTCTCAAAGTGCTGGCCATGAGCCACCATGCCTGGCCATGGTCCCAACTTTACCATGAGCCCACCAACACTCAGAGAGGACAAGCTGTGTATCTGAGGCCAGCAGGTCTCAGGGAAAAACTCCATGTCCAGAGTGCCCCTCCCAAAGCCTGTGCTGCTGCCCTTGAGGGTGAATGAACATGGGAAAGGCCACAGCTGAGGCCTTGGGAAGCTTTTCTGCCAGCCTGGCTTCAAAGCCCCAGCATCTGGGGGAGGGTTCACCACGATTGCTGGGACAAGACGGGCACAGTAAGGAAGCTGAGCAATCCGAGCATGAGGGCCCAGCCCAAGCATCCAGTAGCATGGTGAAGAGCACAGCCGACTTGCTCCCAGCAGCCCAGCCCTTATCTGCAAGGAAGCCCCAAGTCATCCACACATAGGTCGACCAACAGCAGAGATGTCCACCTGCAGGGCCCCAACCCCACGACTGAAAAAGAAACCAGCCAAGCACAGGCACTGCTGCCCAAACTGCCCAGTGGTTACAGCTGCCATTGTTCTAGTCCCCGCTCTTATCCAAGCTGGCCTTGGACTAGAAGATGGCCTTGCCACTTCGGAGCAGAGGGGAAATGCTTCTGCAGCTGCAAAGGTGGGCGTTGTTGGCAGCAGCTTCAGAAGGCTTTGGCTTCTTGTGTTCTCCTTCCAAGTAATCAATAACCAGGCCCTAGAGGCGGCGGTGTTAAGTACTTAGCAAGGGGACAGTGTGAGGTTCCATACAGACCCTTAAGCATCTCAGCACCCATCTGCCACACTCCTGACTAACCCCTGCAATGGGAGAAAGGGACATCTATACCACTTCTCAGAGGAAGTGTGGCTCACCGTTGTCTGGAAAAATGCTGTCTTGGAACCAACAGATGGTTGATGGGGAACAAGAGAAAGTGTGTCACCACCCACCAAGGCACAAGGCCTCTGCAGGGAATCAGCCTCTTAAGGCCTCTCCCCTTTCTGACAACGTATGTGCAGAAGTGCTTGATGTCCCGCAGGCCGTGACGGAATGCCAGGACATGGGAACAAGGGCTGCACGCAGGCGTTGGGAGGAGGCTTCTGCAGGTCAGGCAGAGCCCAGTCCCAATCCCACGGCTCCACCCTGGGCTGTGTGGCCTGCATGAACCCATCATTTCTGTCTTGGCCTCACTTTCCCCATATGGAAGGTGGATGTCCAGCCCCTGCAGTGCTGGAGAAGGCCATTGTGAATCTTAAATGTGAGGTATCCCTGGTGTGTTTGTGCACATATATTCATGCATGCATCCGTTTCTCCCATGCAATGGGAGAAAGGGACGTCTATGCCACTTCTCAGAGGAAGTGTGGCTCACCAAGAAATACCTCACACCAGAGATACCATGCACAGTGGCTCATGCCTGTAATCCAGGACTTTAGGAGGATGAGGCAGGAGGATCACTTGAGCTCAAGAAGTCAAGGCTGCAGTAAGCCATGATTGCTCCAGTGCACTCCAGCCTGGGCGACAAAGCAAGACCTTGTCTCAAGAAAAAAGAAAAAAAAATGCAAAAATGAATGCAGCACACTCAGCTGTATCCCCATCCATGCTATGTCTTCGTTCACAATTTAATACTGATAAAACTGTGTGTTATGAGGGAAACAGGACGCTGCATATCACCTCAGATGTCTTTGCTCAGGCTACCGTACAAAGCCCCACACACAGGGCAGCTTACGCAACAGACTTTCATTATCTCACATCCCAGAGGCTGGAGTCCGCACAGGGCTGGGTCCTCCTGAGGCTTCTCTGCTTGGCTTGCAGACACCACCTTCTCACTGTGTCTTCACAGGGTCATCCCTCCACACAGGTCTGTTTCCTCATCTCTTCCTCTGCTTTTGTTTTGTTTTGTTTTGTTTTGTTTGGAGATGGGGTCTCACTCTGTCTGTCATCTAGACTAGAGTCCAATGGCATAATCTCGGCTCACTATAACCTCCGCCTCCCAGGTTCAAGGGATTCTCCTGCCTTAGGCTCCCAGTAGCTGTGATTACAGACATGCACCACTACGCCTGGCTAGTTTTTGTATTTGTAATAGAGACGGGGTTTCAACATGTTGGCCAGGCTGGTCTTGAACTCCTGGCCTCAGGTGCCTGCCTCAGCCTCCCAAAGTGCTGGGATTACAGGTGTGAGCCACTGTGCCCAGCCCTTAACTTTATTTTTTATTTTTTTTAAGATGGTGTCTCGCTCTGTCGCCCAGGCTGGAGTGCAGTGATGTGATCTCAGTTCACTGTCACCTCCACCTCCTGTGTTAAAGTGATTCTCCTGCCTCAGCCTCCTGAATGGCTGGGACTACAGGTGCACAATACCACACCTGTCTAATTTTTGTATTTTTAGTAGAGATGGGGTTTCACCGTGTTGACCAGGCTGGTCTCAAACTCTTGGCCTCAAGTGATCCACCCACCTCAGCCTCCTAAAGTGCTGGGATTACAGGCGTGAGCCACCATGTCTGGCCTTCATCTCATCTTCTTATAAAGACACCAGTCCTTTGGATTAGGGTCCATCCATATGACCCTAACTTAACTTGATTACCTCTCTCCAAATACAGTTACATTCTGTGCTACTGGGGGTTAGAGGTTCAACTTAGGAATTCAGGGAGGGGACACAGTGCAGCCAATGAAAATTCTCCACTCTGTTCTTCATGACCTGTGGTGATGGGGCTCTTTGAAGACTGTTGGGCTGTGACTATGAGAGCCCACTGACCAATACATCAAACAAAACTGCTACTCTATGTCAGAGTCCACATTTTTGATGCTTGTATCTCAGTCACTGCCTGGAACCCTGTTTCATGAATGGGGCAAGATGACATTGGAAGTTCCCAGGCTGTCCCCACTGTAATTAGAAAGACCAGAACCTGAGCCTTTATGAAGATATTTTAAATGAAAAGAAACATGAGGTCCGGGTGAAAGGAACAACGTGCCCCACCCTGGGTGGAAAAGCCTCGCCTTTCCCAGGAAAATGACCTAATCAATACAATTTCATACACTCTGTCTTCAGTCATTACTGGAATATTCACTTACAAATGCAAATTGAAAAGAGATCTATATTCATCAAGGCTTCCTTTTTCTTTTTTTTTTTGTTTATCATCTATGATTGCTTTTACTTAATAACAATTCTTTTTCTTTTTTTTTCATTCTTTTTTTTTTATTATTATACTTTAAGTTTTAGGGAACATGTGCACATTGTGCAGGTTAGTTACATATGTATACATGTGCCATGCTGGTGCGCTGCACCCACTAACTCGTCATCTAGCATTAGATATATCTCCCAATGCTATCCCTCCCCCCTCCCCCCTCCCCACCACAGTCCCCAGAGTATGATATTCCCCTTCCTGTGTCCATGTGATCTCATTGTTCAATTCCCACCTATGAGTGAGAATATGCAGTGTTTGGTTTTTTGTTCTTGCGATAGTTTACTGAGAATGATGGTTTCCAATTTCATCCATATCCCTACAAAGGATATGAACTCATCATTTTTTATGGCTGCATAGTATTCCATGGTGTATATGTGCCACATTTTCTTAATCCAGCCTATCGTTGTTGGACATTTGGGTTGGTTCCAAGTCTTTGCTATTGTGAATAATGCCGCAATAAACATACGTGTGCATGTGTCTTTATAGCAGCATGATTTATAGTCATTTGGGTATATAACCAGTAATGGGATGGCTGGGTCAAATGGTATTTCTAGTTCTAGATCCCTGAGGAATCGCCACACTGACTTCCACAATGGTTGAACTAGTTTACAGTCCCACCAACAGTGTAAAAGTGTTCCTATTTCTCCACATCCTCTCCAGCACCTGTTGTTTCCTGACTTTTTAATGATTGCCATTCTAACTGGTGTGAGATGATATCTCGTAGTGGTTTTGATTTGCATTTCTCTGATGGCCAGTGATGATGAGCATTTTTTCATGTGTTTTTTGGCTGCATAAATGTCTTCTTTTGAGAAGTGCCTGTTCATGTCCTTTGCCCACTTTTTGATGGGGTTGTTTGTTTTTTTCTTGTAAATTTGTTTGAGTTCACTGTAGATTCTGGATATTAGCCCTTTGTCAGATGAGTAGGTTGCAAAAATTTTCTCCCATGTTGTAGGTTGCCTATTCACTCTGATGGTAGTTTATTTTGCTGTGCAGAAGCTCTTTAGTCTTCCTTTTTCTTAGGGAGCTTATTAAGCTATCAGAAGCTATCAGCTCGTAAAGGTGATAGGAAAAGGCGAGACCCAGAGAATGCAAAACAAGAGCTGGTACTGCTTACACTTCCCCTTTAAAGAAGCCTGCAAAACCAAACCTGGCTGTCTGGAAAGTATTAGAAAAAGAGAGAAATAAAATCCTTCCTCTCTTTATTGCCATGTTAGATACACAGAGACAAATGGCCTCCAGGCAATGCAGAGACATAACTCTGCTAAAGCCAGATTCCTCCACCAAATCATACTAATAAATCAACTCAAACCAAAGGCACGGGACCCAATGATGGTCACACTCACCAGAACCAGCTGAGAGGGCTTCTGTGGCAGGTCTGGCATCCCAGCCCATGGGTTCTGGGGCCGTCTCATCAGAGCCTTGCAGCCATTCCAAGAGGAGTGTGTGAGTGTGTGTGGGAGTGTATGTGTGCACAAACACACCAGAGATACCTCATTTCCTGGGCTCCCCTATGATCAGCAGAGCTGTTCCATATCCCAGGGCTTGACCTTGAGCTGGACGTGCAAACATCTCATGACCCCATCCAGAGGAGGGGTTGAGGTCTCTGTCATAACATGAGATAACAGGCTGGAAAGAGCCACAATTTCTGAGGTCAAAGGGTACTGGTGTGACTGTTAGGACCAGAGTCCCCATCCCATGTGCTCCTAGCCACTGCCTGCTCCCCGTCCAGAGCTCTCCAGCCTCCTCTGGCCCTGGGCACCTGCACGAGTTGGCCAGGGCTGCTATGGCAAAGGGCACATGCCAGGCAGCTGAAACCACAGAGACGCACTGTCCCACGCTCCCGGAGGCCAGGAGTCCCAGGTCCAGGCAGGGTGGGTTCCCTCTGCAGGCACAGATTGTTCCAGGGCCCTCTCCTTTGCCTGGGCACTGCCATTTTCCCTGTATCTCTATACAGCTGTCGTCTTCTAAGGACACCAGTCACAGTGGATCAGGCTCCACCCTACTGGCCTCATTTAACTTGATTACCTCTTTAAAGACCCTCGCTCCAAATAAGGTCATGTTCTGAGTACTTGGGGTTAGAGCTTCAATCTGTGAATTTGCGGGGACACAGTTCAGCCCACAGCAGTGCTGCTGGTGGGAAGGGCTGGGCCAAGACGAAGATCGTTCCCATTTTCCATGGAAATCAAGGCACAGAGAGATCCCCAAGCCTTACTGACACCAAACACATCACCACACACTGCAGGATGGGGTGGACAGCAGGTATTCGGGTAACTCAGGGAAAGTTTTGTGCTCAAAGTGACCTGAGGCCACATCTGGGGATGCTGGTCTGTAGGTGGCTGTTCTGATGGGACCACAGTTACTCACGGGGACAACTAAGCAGTGGGTGCCCGACGGAGTTGATGTCATGAAGAGACCCCAGCATCAGTGCCGGGCGTGATGGCTGAGACCTCAGGACCTAGGTGTGGGGGCTGCAGGAAGTCAGGGCAGGCTGCCACTGCCTCAGCCCCACTCTCTCTGTAACCTCAAACCCCAATGCCACTCACTTGCACTTCTTTAAATCACCTCACCTTTGTGTCAACTGAGAATTAAGCCAAGAAACAGGATGTTAACAGCTGGATCCAAAGAGCAGGTGCCAATGGGAGAGGGGCAGGTCCAGACAGACACAGAGTTCCAGTGACCAAGGAAGTGGATGCTAAGTGACACACAGGTATGAAGGGGCTGATGACATGGCCACATGTCTTCAGAGCCAACCTGCAAGTAATTAAAATTACTAATGTAATTTGTCTAAAGACTGCAAAGAAATGCAAAAGAGAACCAGACCATTAAAGTGAGCTCCGAACTTCCTGGCAAAGTATGCTTGACACAATAATGCAGGCTTCCATAACTCAGGCAGGGGCTGGTGGACAGCAATACCCAGCCTTCTGCAAATCACAGAAGACCTGCTACAGCTGCAGAGAGCAAGGACCGTGAGGAAGAAGCAAATCCTGGGTCCCAGCGCTACACCCACCCCAGTCAAAGGTCAACTGCAGCTACTTAGAAGGTCCAGTCTCCTTCCTTTGTGGGTCAATGGTTTACAATCCCAAAAAGGCTTAAACCTGAGGACAGACATGAAGAAAGAAACCAAAGCCACCTGACATGTGTTGTTGTAAAATCCAGAAATAGAGCTCACTTTTTACATAGGTCACCTATTTATATTTAGTATTAAAAAGTGTCTAACTGGCCAGGCCTGGTGGCTCACGCCTGTAATCCCAGAACTTTGGGAGGCTGAGGCAGGAGGATCACAAGGTCAGGAGATCGAGACCATCCTGGCTAACACAGTGAAACCCCATCTCTACTAAAAATACAAAAAATTAGCCGGGCATGGTGGTGGTTGCCTGTAGTCCCAGCTACTTGGGAGGCTAAGGCAGGAGAATGGCATGAACCTGGGAGGCGGAGCGTGCAGTGAGCCGATTGTGCCACTCTACTCCAGCCTGGGTGACAGAGCGAGACTCCGTCTCAAAAAAAAAAAAAAAAAAAAAAAAAAGTGCCTAACCAATTAATCTTGTCATCACAGCCAAAATATACAGGTGAATGATTGATGGAGACATGAAATTTTATACTGAAAGCATAATTTTAAGAAAAGTGAAAACATTTCTTAGCTATTTTAGAGAATTTAGGATTCCCATTTTCAGTATATTGTGATTAATAAGGATTATTTACATACCCAAAACAGAGTTTTTGGATAGAATTTCAGGAATTCAGGTTTACAAATGAGATTACACTGTAATCAGAGTCCCACTCTTAAAGGATCATAAAATCAACTAGACATAGAGACATCCTTGCAAAATTTAAAAACTTTAAGAAAAATAAGTTTTTGAAGCTATCACTCTAATAAATTAAAAGTTTAATGCTAAAATCACACATAACAAAAATACTCTTTTCTGAGGGGAAATCTTCCCTTGAGGAACAAGGAAAGACCTGGTGTTGGTATCTGCCTGTCATGGAGGACAGTCAGTCATAAAAATAAATGTGATGGGCTTGGTGCAATGGCTCACACCCCAAATCTCAGCACTTTGGGAGGGTGAGGCAGGAGGATGTCTTGGGCCTAGGAGTTCGAGACCACCCTGGGAAACATAGTGAGACCCTGTCTCCACAAAAATATTTAAAAATTAGCCAAGCATGGTGGTGAGTGTCTGGGGTCAGTCGGTAGGCTGAGGCGGGAGGATTCCTTGAGTCTAGGAGTTTGAGTCTGCAGCTGCAATGAGCCATGATCACGCCACTGCACTCCAACCTGGGCAATAGAATAAGACCCTGTCTCAAAAATAAATCAATATGTATGTGAATAAATGGATGATTCTTAAATTCTAGCTACATGCTTTAATCTACCTAAGGCTCTCAACCCACCTCTGGATTTTTGTTTGTTTTTTTTCTTTCTCCTGAGATGGTATCTTGCTCTGTTACCCAGGCTGGAATGCAGTGGCATGATCTTGGCACACTGCAACCTCTGCCTCCCCGGTTCAAGCAATTCTCCCGCCTCAGCCTCCCAAGTACCTGGGATTACAGGCGCACGCCACCACATCCAGCTAATTTTTGTATTTTTAGTAGAGACGGGGTTTCATCTTGTTGACCTGTCTGGTCTCGAATTCTGGACCTCATGATCCACCCATGTCGGCCTCCCAAAGTGCTGGGATTACAGGTGAGAGACACTGCACCTGGCCCTGCCTCTGGTTCTTTCTGCTAAAAATGGAGAGAGACTAGCAAGGTCCTAGGAATGTGAACGGCTCTCTGGCACAACAAACAAGGGTTCTCCCCACATGCCCTCCCCGTCATGACTTACAAAGACCCATCGGTGCCCAATGCAATGGCTCATGCCTACAATTCCAGCACTTTGGGAGGCCGAGGCAGGCAGATCACCTGAGGTCAGGAGTTTGAGATCAGCCTGGCCAACATGGTGAAATTTCATCTCTACTAAAGATACAAAAGTTAGCTGGGCATGGTGGTGGGTGCCTATAATCCCAACTAATCAGGAGGCCGAGGCATAAGAATTGCTTGAACCTGGGAGGCAGAGGTTGCAGTGAGCTGAGATAGTGCCACTGCACTTCAGCCTTGGTGACAAAGTGAGATTCTTTCTCAAAAAAAAAACAAAACAAAACAAAACAAAAAAAACCCATCCCTGCTCTCAGCTTTTATTGGATGAATGCCCTCAAGTGACTCGTTCTCTCCCTAAGGGCTTGAGACCTCACATTGAACAAAATCAACATAAATCTCTGCCCTGGGAGACCATCTGTTGTCCTGGGAGTCACAATAGAACTGAAGGTAGAAGAACTTAGTTTCGTGACTCAGTGTGACCCCACGTGTTTGTATCCATGAAACCATTTCTTCATTTCCTTCCCCCCAGTGTCCGGCCTGAGCACATGGCTGGGCCTTCCCGGGTGGGGTGGAGGAGGGTGTGGGCAGGTTCCAAGATGCTACCACTCCAAGCACGTGCTACAGCCTGTGCCAACCTCAGCTCACAAATCTGCTCAGGGCTGTCTCAAAAACAGATTAATAAATAAGCAAATAAATGTGATGGTTCTTAAGTTCTAGCTCAGTTCTTTCATCTAGGGTTAGGCCTCCCTGGTGCCAGGCAAGCTGAGGCTGCCAACACCCTGCCCCATAAGGCCATCTTCTTCTCTGTGTCTCCATCTGGGCAAATCCCACCTGCTCCATCAGATGGTGAATGCTAGGGAGATGGATCCTGTCTGTCTCAGATTTTAGATTTTGTCTGAATCTTCTGAAGAGAACCTGACAGATGTTTTATTTTATTTTATTTTATTTTGAGACAAAGTCTCACTCTGTCACCCAGGCTGGAGTGCAGTGGTGCAATCTTGGCTCACTGCAAGCTCCACCTCCCAGGTTCACACCACTCTCCTTCCTCAGCCTCCCAAGTAGCTGGGAATACACTGGCAGGTGTTTTATAAATCACTGTTGATTAACCAAAAGGCCATTTCTGAGCCACATCACTTACCCATGCTCAGCTCCAATGAAAGGGCAGTTAAAGCAAAGGGTCTCAATTACCAACACCAGCCAGGGAAGAAGGAGTCAGGCACCCTGGTCACAAACTCCAACATCAGAGAAGTCCAAGTTCAAACACAGGGGCAGTCACTGCTAAGGATGGTGAAAGTGCAGCAGTTGCCGAAGCTTCATTCTGTGTGCCATTTCAGGTCAGCTCCACACCCAGCCTTCAAGGACAGTGGCTTGAGTTTGCATATATGCCTTGCTTTTAATTATTATTATTATTATTATTATTATTATTATTATTATTATTATTATTATTTTTGTAGAGATGGGGTCTCAATATGTTGCCCAGGTTGGCCTCAAATCCAAGAGATCCTCTCATCTCAGCCTTCCAAAGTGCTGGGACTGCAGACATGAGCCACTGCACCCGGCTGCTTTTGCCTTTGTATGTTATGAATTTTGTGGCTGGTGCTGGGGCCTCCTGCCCAGCATCTGTCCCAACAGGACAGTGACCCCAGTTAGGATCTCCCCCTGCGGGGAGTTTGGATGGGCCAGCAGCTCTCAGGTTAAACAATCCCATTCTCCCAGCCAGAGACCAGCTGAGGAAGTCTCATGCCATATGAGGAGAGGTCTCCAGAGGGGCCTCCAAGAAGGGTTTCTGCACCCTTGAGAGACAGTGCCACAGGAAACAGGCCTTCTCTTCCCCAGGACCCTGTCAGGGACATCCCACTACCACACCGTGAGTCTGCAAGCTGTGAGGGGTGAGACCACTGCTGACCCCGCAGACACCGTCCCCCACCAACCCCCATCCATGGCTGATTCCACACCACACTGGGGATGGGCCGAGACCAGACTCCCTTCCACATCAGTCCCAGTGGGGCCCCTCTCATCCAGCAGGTGACCTGGAGATTCAAAACCCAGAAGGCAGCAGCGAGCCTCTGAGGCAGATGCCTCGTGTCTGTGGGCAAGTGAGGTTGCAAGGCAGCAGGGCCTTTGAAGGCAGAGTTGTTTCTGGATCCTGCACTGGCCACCATGGCTCATGGAGGCCTGAGCATCCCATGGCAGGCTCCTTAGGCTGCAGCCTTGAGAGTTGCCTGTGATGCTCAACACATCTCAAAGATGTCGATGAGCCCAGCATTGACAGTCATGACCAGGCCCATTTCCTCAAATTCCATCCCGTTCTGCTCAGTCACCTGCCACCATGCCACAATGGATACGGGGTGGAGGCCTATTCAATGATGTGGCCCAGAGCCCACGAGTGAGGCACTCCAGGCCAGGGGGTGTAAGGGACCCCCCAAGAAGGTCCAGAGACCAGAGACGGTCTCAGGAGATACCAGTTACTTCCCTTACTCACAGGAACTGTAGGCCAGCGTTCTCAGCTCTGCCACTTGCTGTGTGACTTTGAGAAAGTCACCAGACCTCTCTGAATCTTGGCCCCTCCACCTGTAAAATGGGAGCTTTACTTCCCACCTCACAAGGCAAATCCACAGAAGTCAGCTTCTGCAGATGTGAACAAGCCACATATTAAAATAGAAGACTCAGCCACAAACTGTGTCACCACCTGGAGGTAGCCAGCGTTTGCTCCAGGCAAATGGGCAGGCAGGAGCCAGACTGAATGAAATGTGACCTGCTCTGGAGTCAATACCAGCAGCTACACGTGACCACTCAGTCAAAATGAACGTTGCATTCACGCCCCAGTAAGAGGCACTTCATGGATGGGAGGAAGACACAGCAGCAAGGATGCCTTGGCTCTCAAAGCCTTCGCTAAAACATGCACACTCCCCAAGCTGCAGCCCATGCAAAGCAGCTGCAGCCTCGAAGGGAGCATGCAGGAAAGATGTGACAAGACAGCCACTGCCCCTAGGACCTGAGCCCAGTGGATGCCCATGAAGCAGCTGGGTCATCAGGAACCATGGAAGGAAAGCTGGCCGCATGGACACCGCACCCTGCCATAGGAATTCCTAATTCCCTGTGCTGTAAAGACCGAGGATGACCTTGGCCAGACGTGCAGACCTGGTAGCCATGAGCTGCTGGGGACAGCGTCGGGGGTATTAAGGATTCAAGGAGACAGCAAAATGCCAGGCAGGAATCCCCTCTGGCAAAGAGAATGATGCTTCATTTCCAAACAGATTAATCTCTCAAAGGCAGACATGGTTTTGTCTTTTAGGGCATTTGTTTCCTTAGCAATTTTTTAGACAGATAAAATTCACATAACACAGAATTTACCACTTTAAAGTATTTAATGGTTTTTAGCCATGTTGTGTAACCATCACCACTATCTAATGCCAGGACATTCTCAGCACCCCACATGGAAAGCCTAAACCCTTTAGCAGCCACCTCCCAGCCTCTGGCAACTGCTAGTCTATTTTCTGCCTCTATGGATTGGACCATTCTGGACAATGCAGATAAATGGAGTCACATCACACGTGGCCTCTGCATCTGCCTCCTTTCAGCACACATAATGTCCTCAAGGTGTATCTATGCAGTAGTCCTCATCCGTAATCCATTCCTTTTCAGCCGAGTCACATCCCATCACATGGGTACACCACATTGTTTATTTATTACTCAGCTGACAGACATCTGACTGAGTCCACTTTTGGGCTATTATAAATAATGCTGCCATGAGCATGTATGTAAACATTTTCACTCGTACCTATGATTCCATTTCTCTTGGGGACACACCCAGGAGTGGGACTGCTGGCTCATGTGCTAACTCCACATTTAACTTCACTCTACATTTGACTTCACTCTACGTTTGACTTCACTCTACATTTAACATAACTCTACATTTAACTTCACTCTACATTTAACTTTTTTTTAGGGCTTGCCAGGCCGTCTTCCTCAGCGGCAGCCACATGTTAACCGATACCAGGGTTATGGCTCAGACAGTAATTCTCTTCCCACTGCTGTCATTTGGTCTTCAAGCCTTTATCTGCATGCTCAGTCAGGAGCTTCACACCGTGGTCAGATGTGTTTGCCCTCAGTCACCAGACCTCAGAGAGGTATCAAGTCTCAATTAATACACATACGCACACACACACACACACATGCACACACACACATTTCAGATCCTTATTTTAGTGACTGTCATATGGGGAAAACCCTACGTGTAAAAAAAGGTATGTGCTCAAAGCTTTGTTCAGTGGTGCATTCAACCAATATTGGGCACCTGCAATCTGGCAGGGCCTGCCACGGGCCCCGAGGATGCATCAGTAAACAACATAAAGCCCACACACCGACCTCCCCTGAGCCATCAAAGAGACAGACACGATAGTGACAGTTTAAGACAATTAGCAGTGCCCAAAAATTCCTCTCAAGATGGAAAATTAATCTTCCAGTCAGGCCATGAGGAGCTCCTGCAGATGACAGGCATTCATCTCCCTCAACTGTTCCTTATCCACAGCAACCACGTGCCCTCTCCCATATTCCAACTTGACAAAGCCGTGGAAACCTGAGGCACTGCAAAGAGAGAGGCCTCGGCTACGAGAAGCACCTCTGCCCTCATGGATATATGAGATCCGTTGTGATCCCAAGGATGAGCATATCCTTCCATGCCTCAGGAGAGCTGCGCTGCCTGCCACTGCCTGCCCAGAGATTGTGCTGAGCTGGCATGTGCCACAAAGGGTGATCACCACACTGTGTCCACTGCACTCCAATGCCACGATGGTTGGAGCTGCTGCTGCTGCTACTCACTTGGTCACAGATGGCGGTCACCTGCACAGCAGGGGCTCATGAGTGAGGGTCCCTATGAGCCAGTTCTCTTTCAAGCCCAGACACCAATGACTTCAGCTTTAAGATAAATCAAGTGACTATTCCCATTTTATAGATAAGAAAAGCAAGGCTGAGAAGTATAGGTCACAGGTTCACAGCCAGAGTGGGTACAAAGCTGAGACATGTCCACGCCCAGCACACAGGGTAGTGGGGCTGGCTTTTAAGTCCAGAAGGAGCACATCATCTCCCGCCAGAGGATGGCGGATGAATCTGTGGGAAGGAGGCAGGGACGAGGCACCTACTCCAGTTCCTCCAGCCACCCTGACCCAGGGAAAAAACCTGCCTCCTGGAAAATGCCCAGTGGCTTCTGTCAATGCCAAATTTCAGAGGCATAGCCATGAGCCCTCCAAATGGATTAGGGTCCCCTGTTCTACAGGATACTGACCAATTATTGTTATTTGTACAAGTCCTGGTTTATCTGATTCTCTGATTCTTCACAGCTGTGTGGAAGACGGTTGTACCCACATGGCTCACGGGTACACAGTAGGTGCTTAATCTCTGTGTGCCAAGTGAATGAATGGCTGCTTGGCAATGAGGGTGCAAGGCGCATAAACAACTCCCTGCCTTTAAGGCATCTGCATGGGCCTGGTGGACATATCCTTCTGCCGGGTGGCAGCCCGGATCAGGACCTCACCCCAGAGGCCACTGGTTCCCCAGCCCCATCCCCTCCTCATTCCTCCCCTCGGGGCCTAGACAGGTCATGGAACCACATCTCAGAATGTGCACAGAAGCACAGAGGGGACACAACCAGCCACTCTCTGCAGCTCAGGTCCTTGTACCTTAAGAACTGCCTATCTGGTGGGTGGGCAGGTGACTGAACCCATTTCAGAGATCCATAGACTGAGGTCAGAGAGGTGAGGGTGCTCCCAGCCCCTCAGCCAGACAAGGCAGAGCTAGGACCCGGGTCTTCCAACTCCATGCTCAACATCATACCCACATCTCAGACTACGCATCCTCAGGAGCTGGCTTCCAGGTGGCTCTGCCCAGGTGTCAAAAGGGGTCGATGTTGGCCAGAATGACACATTGGGAAAGCAGCCAGCACACAGAGTCACTAAAGGTGACCTTTGGAAAGTCTCTGAGTCATAGGCCAGCCAGAGCACACTATGGACACTCCTCTTGTCCATGTGGGATTCCTGACCAGGTCCCACCCAAAGGGCACAGCAAGGCTGTCTCCATCCACCTGGCCAGCTCCACTGCCCGCTGTGCCAAAGTCACCTGCCCTGGTTAAGTCAATGAGCATGCAAGGGGCAACAATGAGCATGGCACTGACCCAGGGTCAAAGCCATGGGAAACTGCCTCGGAAAAAAACGGAGCCAGATGCCACCAGGATAGTTGCCACTGGGGCTGGGTGACTTTGACCCATTTTCTCTGTTTTCCAAATTTTCTGTGGGGCAGCAAAATAAGAAGTAAATTGAGATTTGGAAAATACTATGTGTCCGCAGGACTGCACACACAGGCATGTTCACGGAGCAGGTGGGCCTGTGGGGTTCCAGTGAGCTCAGGTACCACCTGCAAGGGTGGGTTCAGCTTTTGGAATCAAGGGTCACACCAGCGTAATGACCATCTGTGAGAGGGAGGTGCAGGGTCTAGGGAGACGTGCCCAATTGTCTGCTGGAGATGGTGAGGAGGCAGTGAACTTTTGCCAAGACCTTAGTGGTCAGCATTTGCCAACAAGTCGATCTCCCACATGCGTAAGAGATAAGTGCTATGATAACCCCTATTTCAACAAGAAAATAATCAGATATAAGAAGTATCTAAATCTGAGAGCTAATAAATGGTCAAACCAAGATTTGATCCTGTGCAGCTTGGACCAGATGCCAGACATTTTAATACTATGGTGCAATAAAGGGTTAACTCAGCAGGCCTGGGTTGTCCAAACCCCACACACTTCAAAGAAATACTGGGTCCCCAGGAGAATTGCTTGAACTGGGGAGGCAGAGGTTGCAGTGAGCCAAGATTGCACCACTGCATTCCAGGCAACAGACCAAGACTCTATCTCAAAAGAAAAAGAAAGAAAAGAAAGAAAGACAGGGTCCTTACCCAGCTCATGGGAGATCCCCTCTGAGCCCTGGTAATATCCTTTGTGGTAAGAGTGCCTCAGTTCACCTGGGGCCTTGAGCAACATCAGACGGCCTGTGCTAACAGGCATTACAGTGGGGACCCCAGTCCACATGGCAGCAGCATGACCTCTGGGGTCCTAGGGACTAAGGCCAGTCATACCTATGTGAAGAACCCCCAGGAAAAGCCCTGGCTCCAAGGCTCTGAAGCAGGGTGCCGGGGGCTGGACTCCTTGTGTGCTGTCACACATCTTTGGGGGGAGCCATCTATGTGCTGCCCCAGGAGAGAACACGGGAAGCGGGTGCCTGGTCTCTCCTGGACTCTGCCCCACATGCCTTTTGCTTTTGCTGATTCCACCCTTCGCTGTGATGAACCCTGCCTGTCGCTAAAACAGCTTCACTAAGGACTCTGTGAGTCCTTCTCATGAATCAGTGAACCAGGTTGGGGGGAGGTCTTGGGTAGCCCTGAACACAGCTGTCCTGTTCCGAGGAAAACTGCAGGCCAGGGGTGGGGAAACTGAGGTCTGGCTGGATTTACAAGAACATAAGTTACTTTTATAAAAGTCAAAGATGTAAATCCAAAAAATCCCCATAAACTCCATGGAAATGATCTGGAAGGGGCGTGCTCCCATGGTAACTGCAGCACCAGGCCGCCAGCTCAGGGCACAGGCAGAGGGCCCCTGCTGGGCTGGTGGTGTGGCTTGATAGGAGTGTCCCATGGGCAGGTAACAGGACCCGGCACACCTCCCATCTGCGCTGCCTCTGTAAAGTGAGCCTGTGTCAGGAAGGGACCCCATGGACACGTTCTCGGGTGACAGGCTCCAATGTGAAGAGGCACCACAGGATGCTGCTTGCTCACCTCCTCTCCCCTGGGCGAAGGCTGTGGCAAGGGACTGTTGAGGCAGGTGCACTTCACCCTGACACCTGGACACCTGTACCCTGCCAGCCATGCCCTTGCACTTTAGGGGAAGATGGGGTTTCTGAGAACAGGGTCCCCTCAAGGTTTCAGCTGGGGCCACTGTCTCCTTCCTAGACAGGCCCAGTCTAAGCCTGACCAGAGACACAGAAAACAAGACCAAGAATGCACTCATTCTGGGACCGCTAAGTGATGAGGGCCACCCTGGAGCCACGCCTGGACAAGTCCTGGGAAGGGGGCAGGAGGCAGGGGCTTGGAGCACTCCACCTCCCCAATGGCCCATCCACAGGATGCTGACCACGGTCAGACAGGGAAGGGACACCTGGTCCCAAGTAGGAGGGTCCCTCTGCAGATGGAGATGGCGGAGGCAGGGGACAGCCAGCTCGGGTGATGTCAGTCTTGGGTTATGTCAGCCTGGCCTCCCTCCCTCCCTCCATCACCTGCCCTCTCTCCTCTTCCCCATGAAGGCAGCCCCAGCAGGGTCCCCCAGTTAACACCAGAGGCAGGAAGGCCCCAAGTGCCCAGGGAGTCCCAGCCCTGGATTCTGTAGCACCCTTGTGTAATGAGCTACTCAGACCCAAGTTCCCGTGGCCTTTGCGGCCAGAGGCCTGACCACAGAAGTACCCCAGGCCACGGCCTCTCAGCACGGGCCCATCCTGTGGGGTAGCCCCTTTTCTCACAGTCACCACCCCGCATCCAGCCCACATTCTCCCCAGCTTTGGGTCATCTGAAAATCTGGTGGTCATGCCTCTCTCTGGTCAGAGGGTGCTGACCAGGGCCACCCTGACCCTCAATCAGTGGCAAATCCAGCAGAGTCCTGTGACTCTGTCTCATACCCCTGCTGGGCACTCCTGCAAGAACCTCCAGCCTCCAGCTCCTGCCTGTGCCCCTCTTGCTGGGTTCCAGTAGAGGCTGCACAGCCCCTCAGGAGGCAGTGCCAGGAGACCCCCGTGCCAGGAGGGAGAGTCCCCTTCAGCCTCCTTCCCCAGTCCCTCTAGCTGTTTGTCAACTTTGGGAAGTCCAAGTTTGGCCACCCAAAGGTTTCCAAGATGTCACGGAATCACCACACTTCCAAATTTTACCAGGAGGAAAGTTCCAGAGAAGAGTAGGTCTGCTAATGCTCCCTCCCTCACACCTACCAAGCCACTCCTAATGTGCATCTGGGCATGTTGGGTCAGGCGTGTTATTTATCCAGTTGTTGGTGGCAGGGTGGTGGCAGAGTCCACAGGGTCACTGTGGGAAGATGGCCAGGGACAGTCTGGGACAGCATCTTGGGGCCATGTCAAGAGTCATTTCTGGATGGCTGCTGAGATCTGGGAGAAAGGAAAGGCCCCTTAGCCCTGTGTCCCCCCAGGGCTGCAGCAGGTGAAATGAGGTTGGGGTCCTCTGGGGAGAAAAGCTCCAATCAGGGCTGAGCTCTCATCGGCCCCATCCCCATCCAGACAGGAGCCAGGTCCAATTTCTCTCCGTGTGCCCCACGCCAGCCTGCATGGAACCCTCCATGTTTCCTAAAGTGGCTACTCCACGAACACAAGGGGAAAGAATAAGTGAACGCACTCTGCAAAGTACACATCTGCCCATGCTGATGGAAGAAGAAGGATGCTAGTGCAAAGTCTTCTGTTTCTGAATTCCCTCCCATTGCTTCCCTCTCCGGACAGGCACACACACAGGGCGACTCCAGAAAGGGCTGGGACAACACCTGCATGTGATCAACAGCATCCGCCCACCCGGATCTCCTCTGCGCGTTTTAGTTAACTATTCCTTAGAGGTTACATTGTGACTGTTAAACAGCTATTGGAAGCCAACTCTTCCCTCTGAAAACATCCAGACAGAATTAACACTGGAAGGTGGATCTGCAACTGCCACTCAGAGTGGCAGGAAGCACAGGAGCGTAAATATTTAGAGAAAGCCGGGAGACAGCAGTGCCGCACCCCCGCCAGCCTACATCCAGACAGACAGAGAGATCGCACTATTCTCAAATCCACAGTTACGGAACCACAGTAAAATTACAGAGCTCATGTCCCCATACCTCCAAAAGAGTAGCTTGCTACCTCGGTAAACAGTCGATAATTTGTAATATAATAAAAACGTCAAGGCTGCGTGCAGTGGTTCATGTCTGTAGCCCCAGCACTTTGCAAGGCCCAGGCAGGAGGGTCACTCGAGGCCAGGCATTTGAGATCACCTGGGCACCATAGCAAGACGCAGCAACTATAAAAAATAAAAGTAAAAAAACTAGACGGACGTGGTGGCACACCCCTGTAGTCCCAGCTACTCGGGAGGTTGAGGTGGGAGGCTCGCTTGAGGCCAGGAGTTTGAAACCACCCTGGGAGACACAGCAAGACCCTGGTCTCTACAAAAAGTGAAAGTAAAAAAAAGATTAGCCAGGAATGGTGGTGCATGCCTGTAGTCCCAGCTCCTCAAGAAGGTGGGGAGTGAGGATTGCTTTAGCCCAGGAGGTCGAGGGTGCAGCAAGCTATGATTGGGCCACTTTGCCCCAGCCTGAGTGACAGAGTGAGGCCCTGCCTCAAAATAAAAAAAAAGAAAAGAAAAAAATCATAGAATGAAAGAAAAAGAGAACAAGAACATTTGGATTCAACCAACACTTTAAATTCTTTTTTTTTTTTTTTTTTTTTTTTGAGACAGTCTTCCTCTATCAACCAGGCTGGGGTGCAGTGGCACAATCTCAGCTCACTACAACCTCTGCCTCCAGGGTTCAAATGACTCTCTGGCTTCAGCCTCCCGAACAGCTGGGATTATAGCCTTCCACTACCACATCCAGCTAATTTTGTATTTCTAGTAGAGACAGGATTTCACGATGTTGGCCAGGCTGATTTTGAACTCTGGACCTCAGGTGATCCACCCACCTTGACCTCCCAAAATGCTGGGATTACAGGCATGAGACATCATGCCCAGCCCATTTTAAATGTTATTTCTAACAGTCTCAGATAGGCCAAGCCTCCTACATTAGGTTTGTTTGCTTGCTGTGGTGAATTACATTCTGATTCTTCCCTTCTTGTTTCCAAGAAAAGGGGAAACTAGCAAGTTTCTAATCTATTTTCTGTGCTTTGCTGACATGCAGGTAAAGTTTAACCAAGAAGCAAAAACAAATCAACAGATCAGGACAGCACTGACTCCAGGGCCAGCTTCCTCGTGTGACCCCATGTCTCTCCCTCAGCCAGGTCTTCCAGTCCTTGTTTCCAGAATCTAAACAGCTCTAACTAGTCCTCAGTGTGACACCATGGCTGGAGGCTGACACTGCACCAGGCCTCTCTGGAAGGTGGCACACTCAGGGTCACTCTTGCCTCTCCAGGCTGGAGAGTGAAATGCTGAGAAAAGAATTCCTCTGCGTTCCTGCCTGCTTCTGAGGCAGGCTTACTGAAATTTCAACAAGTTCCACTAAAAAAAAAAAAAAAAGAAAGATTGGCGTCTGAGGGGTACACTGGGTTTGGCAGTCTGAGGGCTCCCAAGAAAGCTTTTAAGGGCCTTAAGACACCTAAAACCCACACATGAAGAAATTCACAGCTGCCCTGAACATCCAACTATTCCAGTGTCCCTGTACTTAAATCTGAGGGGGGGGTGGGCAGAGAAAGCCATGCAGTGGTGTTCCCAGGGGCCCCACTGTGCACCCGGTGTGGCAGGAGGGTGCCCTGGAGGGGCATGAGCTTGAAGTGGGCATTGCTGGTTGAGTGGGATGTGCCAGGGCAGGAAGAAGCTGTCCTGGGAAAGAGGGCAGCCCCAGTAGAAGTGTCAGGGGAGATGGGGAAGTTGGGGGGAGAAGGGACACGCACCAGAGCCAAGTATGTGCAGAAGGCTCCAAGGCTGGACTGGGTGAGGCTATGGAACAAGGGGAGAAAGAATCTCAACCCCATAAACCCTGGCCCAATGCTGCTTTCCAAATCTCAGATAGCTCCACCGGATGTTACCTTGCCAGGACAGGGCTGTGCACCCAAGTGTTCCTCCCCAGCCTCCCTTCCCGAGTCCTAGGCAGGTGCTGTGGACAGTACAGGTGCGTACAAAACAGCCCTGCCTCAAGGGAGCTCCCAGGATAGAGTGGCTTGCATGGCTAAGGGGACTAACAGGCAGTCTCTGGGATACGAAACACTGGCTTGGAATCCTGATTCCGATTCCCCTAGTTGTGATCCTTGGTGAGTTACTGAATCTCCAGTCTCAGTTTCCTTATCCATCCAAGGCACCCTCCAAGCCTCTTGGAGGCTTAACAAGAGAGTCTAGGAAGACTGGACTTTTTATTGAGACAGAAGTGCTCAATAAATTGCATCTAAGGCACGCACACACACACACCCTGTGACTTAGAGCAGAGGTTGCTAAACTCTGGGCAATCACAGGCCAGGAAAAAGAAGAAAAAGAAATTTCATGATCCTGTTGGGATGACCAACATTATATGTCTCCAGGAAAAGGCATCTGCAGAAGTGAGATGCACCGTCAGCCACCGTTCCTCACCAGAGAGGACACTCGGCCCCATTCTCAGGGGAAAGGTCAGAGCAGAATAAAGCCCAGTCCTCTGAGTCTAAGCCACTGTGCTTCAAAAGCAGAACATCCCTCTCAGGCCCTGGCTCTTCTCATCTCACCACAGATGGAAGGAGCTGGTCAGGAACCAGCCAGGCTGAATCAGGAAGCAGGAGTCTCCTCCAGCCCAATCCCCAGGCCAGGATAAATGTCGCTCTAGGTGAGGACTTGAGGAAAACCACAGGGCCTTGCAAGGACTGTCATGATTGTTCTCATCAAGAAATCCCCTTCACAATTTGTACTGGGCCACTCCCGACACAGGCCAATCAGACACACCCTCCCACGCCCTGCCTCAAGAAAACCCACGTGCAGGGCTGAGCCAGGAGGGAGCTTCGGTTCACAGAAGCCCAGCCAAGCATGGTGTGGAGGTTCAGGTCTCAGGCTTCCCTGTCCAGGGACACACCTGGGTGCTCGCCTTTGCATAGGTCATGCCTCCTCTCAGAATCGGGAACAGCCATGGCGCCCCCTCCCACCAGCACATGCGTGGTCATACCCAGACCCAGCTCCTCACTCTTGACTCAGTGAACTTCTGAGAGAGCTGCAAAACCAGGCAGCAGCTGTCCCTTGTGGCAGAACACACAGCAGACAGGAGCCCTGTGTCGGTGTCAATGTGCTGGGTGCTCCTGCAGGAGACCCTCCGTGCTGCATGTCCCTGGACTACCAAACAGCGCATCTGCTCTGGAGGTGAGGGTCTTCATCCCATTCCATCAACAGAGCACCTACTGTGAGCTGCCTAGAGAGATATACTGGGGGGTCTCTGCCAGACTAGATCCCAGAGGCCTGCCTGGCACTCCTTGGGGGCTCTCTGGGACAGCAGGACGTGTCCATTCTTCACAAGACTCATCAGATGACTGGCGCCCCGTTGGGTATCTCTGGTAGTGGCAATAAACCACTGAGGATTCAACACAGGATGTGGGTGTGTGCCGAGGCATCCATTCTTCACAAGACTCATCAGATGCTCAAACGAGTCCGTGACCCCAAAATGTGAAGAACAGAAGCTTTCGATCATCTGCAAGGGAACTTCAGAAGGCAGCCTCAGTCCCAAGGGGTCTCCAGGGGCTGCAAAACCATCCCTGGTGCTTAGTGGTACATACTTGGTCTCAGCCCTTGCCACCTGGTCCTCTTCATTGGAAATCCACAGGTATATGTGTGTATATATATATTTTTTTAATTTTTTAATTAATTAATTAGGTTTTTTTTGAGACAGTCTCACTCTGTTGCCCAGGCTGGAGTGCAGTAGTGTGATCTTGGCTCACTGCAAGCTCTGCCTCCCCGGTTCACACCATTCTCCTGCCTCAGCCTCCTGAGTAGCTGGGACTTCAGGTGCCCACCACCACACCCGGCTAATTTTTTTTGTATTTTTATTAGACATGGGGTTTCATCATGTTAGCCAGGATGGTCTCAATCTCCTGACTTCATGATCCACCCTCCTCAGCCTCCCAAAGTGCTGGGATTACACATGTGAGCCACCGCGCCCGGCCCAGATATACATTTATATTCATGTAATGTGCTTTCGTTTCTGTTCACACTTGGCTCACTTCTTCCCTACCAGCAGACTGTTCTGCAAGTGACAGGAAATCCACTGCAACTGGAGACCAGATCACTCCATCCACCCACTTCCCTCCACTTGACCTGGGGCTCAGTGGATACCGAGAGACCCAGGTGTCTGCTGAAGGAACTGGGGACAGAGCACCATTGTCCTAAATAAAACGTTCTACACCTGGACAGCACTCTCCCTGCTCCAAGAATGAGCCTGGCAGCCCCAGGACTGAAGAGAAAAACATCTCCAGGGCAGTGAAGAGAGAGTGATGAAGCGCCGGCACTCCCCTCGTCATCACAGATTTGGGGAAACACAACGGTGTCCAAGACAGAAGCAGGAGGAGAGGACAGGGGTGTATTCCAGCTCAGTCCATCTACACCACTGACAGGATCCTGCCACTTGACCCCTCGGGATCCTGTTTCAGGGGGTCCCCCGGGGCTGCTGCAGCCTTAATTGCTCCCCTTACCAAGTTCACGATGACAGCTCCTTGAGACACTCACAGGCCCCGTGGCTACTCCATACTCCCTGGCACCCAACCCTGGATTCAGTCCAGCACACTGAGTCCTATTGGTCAATTTCTTTTTTTTTTTTTTTTTTTGGAAAAAAAATTGAGATTTTAAAATTCACACATCAAATTCACCCATTTAAAGCATGTAACTCAGTGCTCCCAGAACTTTGGGAGGCCGAGGAGGGCAGATCGCTTGAGCTCAGGTGTTCAAGACCAGCCCAGGAAACATGGAGAAACCCTATCTCTGCAAAAACATAAAAATTAGCCAGGCATGGTAGTGTGCGCCTGTAGTCCCAGCTACCTGGGGGGCTGAGGCAAGAGAATCACTTCAGCTAGGGAGGTCGAAGCTGCAGTGAGCCATGGTTGTGCCACTGCCCTCCAGCCTGGGCAACAAAGCAAGATCCTGTCTCAAAAATAAATAAATAAACACAATAAATAAAATATATAATTCTTTAGTGAGTTCACAGAGTAGGGTATCTATCACCACAATCCATTTTTGAGCATTTGCAAAAATAAAAATAAAAAAAAAATAACTTGTATCCCTTAGCCATCACTCCTCAAGCTCCCCATCCTCTCCCTCCGTCTCTCTCCAACCACTAACTATTTTCTCTCTATATAACTTGGCCACTGAGGCATTTCATATAAATGGAATCACATGATGTATGATGAGTCAATTCTCTTCCATTCTTTTTTTCATTTATTTTGAGAAAAGCTTTGCGGTTTTCCAGATCTCCTCTGTGCCTGGTTCTTCAAGTTGCATGCCTGAATCACTTCAAAATATGAGATGGGAACACGCTGGAACCGCTTTGGCTTAACGTCCACCTCAAAGCCTATTCATTATGTCTTCAGCTTTCACTGAGGTCAAAGGTATTTGAAACCATTTTGCTTTTTGCGAAACCCCACCTGCAAACACCGTGTCACATTAAAAAATTCTTCCTAGATGAGAGCAGCAAGAAAAGTCTGCTTTCGAAATGAACTGATATTAGACAAAAGAATTCTGTTATTCCATCTTTCTCTTCTTGCCCTGGCTGCCAGGAAGCTCAGAGATTAAAAACCAGATGTAACTGTACAAATGCTCTCTTATGCTGCAGTTGGGTCTTAGAGACTCCTCATGCTTCAAGCAGAGTTTTACCAGCATGGCATGCAGCAGACTCATTTGGGAAATCAGCTAAAAAGACAGATTCCTGCTGAATCTGATATCCTATAGATAAGGTCTTAAAATCTGCAATTTAAATAACATGCCTAAAAATGTTCTCAGACCTGGCTTTAAAGCCAAAGCAAAATGTCACAGCCCTTTTCCTAGGACTTAAAAGACATTCTGGGGAAAACAAGCCTCGTTCCTCCTCTTGTGTCATCTTCATCATCACCCAGTGAGCACCCATGTGCATCATGCGGCTGTTTCCAGGGGCTGCAGTGAACAGAACAAATGTGCCCATTCCACATGAAAGGGTTGCCATTGCTCTAAGATGATGAGACCATCTTTGGCTGAGATGGGAGGATTTATAGAAATGAGCAGGCTGAACACAATCCTGTTCCCTGGATGCATAAACTCATTCCAAGTCCTCAAAGGGTTCCAGCAGTTTCCATGAATCCACTTCCTCAATGTCAAACACCAGAGCTTTGCAAAGCTTTAGGATGTTCTTGCCACCAGGAATCCCTGCTCTGGTAGGAGAGGTTTCTTTCCCCATTTCCTGCACTGGGTAACCAGGTCAGAACAGCAGGTGGAGGCACCAGGAGAGGAGCAGGAACCCCAGGTGGAGGCACAGGGAGAGGAGCAGGGACCCCAGGAGGAGGCACAGGGAGAGGAGCACGAACCGAAAAACACTGTGCCCATTTCTACAGAACCTGCAGGGTGCAGGACAGCTGCTGCCACCCAGGTAAGTCCAGGGGGCTTAAGGGCTGAGGTTCTTTACAGAGAATGAGCAAAGTTGAAAAAGGAGAATCTTCCCAGAGCAGCAGGGACTCCTAGCAGCTGAGGGGCAAGGCACAGTAAGGGGTGGCTCTCAGGACAGAGGCAGATATTTCCCACACGGCCAGCAGCCTGCACAGCTGTGCCTGCCAACAATTGTCTGGTATTTTGTGAGGACGCCAAGATTCCCGTACTCTTTCATCCCTCTATTCTGGAAAACACAGTTTGCTCCAACCTTTCACTATCCTAAATAGTGCCAAGTTGGACATCTTTATGATGACAGTTTCACTTTACTCTTCCCTCTGGATAAATCCCCGGGGGCAAGGTTTTTAACTCAAAGTCCATTTTCCTGTAAAACAGAGGTTCAAACACCACACAGAGGAGAGCACAGACTCTGTCCTCTGTGCTATGGAATTGTTTTTAATCACTGCATGAGCCATGTGGGGCATTAGAGCTAAATAGCATTGTTGAACTCTGAGGGTCTCGTTCTGATGTTCCCCACACTCGGAAACTGAATCCCTGTGGGAAAAGGTGGCGGCCACACCTGAGCACCCGGCTGATCTTCCTCCTACAAACACGTCATCTCCCTCTCTGGCTCTTGCCAGCCTGCTGCCTCCATCCACACAGAAGAACGGCCTTTCTGATAGGCAAACTGGACTAATCATGTCTTTTATTTTCTGTCGTAGGACGTTTTAACATCCAGGGGAGCCTCACAGACACTGGGAGAGACTGCCCCTTCCAGGGCTGACTAATTCCCACAGACAGTAAGTGGCTTTCTTGGGCCACTTACCATGCACTCACAGGCACAAGCCAACCACCTCTTTTTCAACTCCTATTCACCCAGTCAATATGAACCACCCCTGCCCTAAGGTTCCCCAGGACCAGGTGCCAGGCAAGCAAAGACCTCTGCTACGGCCCCAGGCCCACTGCAATGACTCACCCAGCCTGGCCCTGCCTCTCTCACAGAAACCCCCAGAAAAGCTCTGGCCTCAGTTTCCTCCCACATCCTGCCTCTTGACCAAACCCTGGGGCTTCCCCTGTGCCCCCAGGGCTCACACCCCCTGCTCTTGGGAAATGTAAGCCATAAAACCTTGTTTTGGGGAATCTTTTCTCCTCACTCAGCCACCTCCATCAGTTAAAATCCTGCAGCACAAATGAGACAGACACAACAAGGACGACGGTTTCCAGCCAGGTGAGAAACTGCACGCTGGCTCCCCTCTAGACCCCACAGCAATAAACCAGGGCTCCCCAGGCACCAGAGGGATATGCTCCCTTCTTTTCCACCCACAGCCGAAACACACACAGCCGGGAGTTCTTTCTTCTGTAGCCAAAAGACATCGTGATTTAGCGCCATCAGCTTTGCTTGAGAAAATGACCTTCCCTAACCACACGTTTCCAAAGAATTGTCGTCTTTGCTTAGCCTATGTTGGGAGACTAAAATGTGAAGATGGGTCTGGCTCAGGGTGCCACTGCTGTCTCAGCAAGTCTGGCCAGAAGCTAACTGGAGTCAGGCCAAGGGGGCATCACTGTCAGACCCTTGGGACACCCAAGTGCCCACCCACACATCTGTCACGTGCAACCCCAGGGCTGCCCTGTCCTCTGGGGTGGGGTATTGTGCAGTTCTGATTGGGACCCATGCAGCACTCCTCTCGTGCAAATTGCTAAGAAGATGAAGTGGGGTCACAAAAGGCCATTCTAGGACAGCGGGTGCTCGATGGGAGGTCTGGGGGTGACCACAGACTTTCGTTCTGGTCTCCAGGTATTGAAGGCCACCAAGCATCCCGTCTTCCACACATCCTCCTCTCAGCAGGGAGGGAGAACAGAATAGGGCTGTGTGGAGGTTTTCTCCTGGATCCCACAAACCCAGAGGAGCTGGCTGTGCTGCAGGTACATGGGGCCTTCCCGTCAGCCGACAGCTCCCTCCACCAACCATCCTCTCACAGCCCACATGGTCACACCATCAGGCAGGCATGCCCTGATATATGATGTCCTTCCCTTCATCAAAACCCCTCATGATAGTGCAGCTTAATGCCATCCGAGTGCTGGAAAGAACCAGAGGCCCCAGCTCTCACCCTGGAGCCGCAGCAGGGCCCACGCTCTCTCTGAGCCTCGGTGTCCACCAGTCTCAGCGGGGGCAGCACCAAGTAACGTCTGGTCCCCTTGCCCCCTGCGTCTGTACTTTTGCGGCCTCCCTGGCTCCCCTCACCCTGTCTGAACACACCACTCTGTCATCTCAAGGCTTTGTGTCTCCCACGAAGCGTTCAGCAGGTTCTGCCCTGGTCACCCCTGGCTGCCCATCAGGAGGCTGAGGTCCCAGCGGCACTGAGGGAGCTTCAGACGGTGCCTCCTGCCAAGACAGGCCCCCTGAGCAAACGTGAGGTCAGGCCTGAAAAGAAAGCAATGAAGGCCTGCTGAGGATATATCTCCTTTCCCAGGCAGGCACCTGCAGAAAGCCACAGCCCCAACTGTTGCCCGAGGAGGTGTCCCCATATAGCCATCCGTGGCAAAGTGGCTCCCACTCAGGGCCCTGCTAATGTCCTCGGACATCCATCTACACCTCTCTCCCTGCACACACTGTAGTCATGCCAGCTCAGGAGCTCAAACCACTGCAAACACGATTATTCGGCAAAACCCAGACATGACACCCCAGAAGCGGCACCCCCACTCTGTATAGTCAGACCACCACCTTTTTAGGGACAAGGAGTGGAGTCAGGCTCCCGCAGCACCTACCACCAACTTGGGCACATTGCTGATGCTCAAATCAAATCTTTCCAACCACAATGAGACAGCATCCCCACCATCTCCAACCTCCAGGATGAAGATAACCAAGAAGAGAGATGGGAACAGAAGCAGGTGAGGACGTGGAACAAGTGGAGCCCTCATCCGATGCCGGAGAGGACGTCCAATGGCGTGGCTGCTCTGGAACACAATTTGTCCCCCCTCAAAAGGTTGAACACCGAGCTCCACATGGCCCAGCAGCTCTACTCCTAGGAATCTACCTGAGAGAAATGAAACCACATCCACACAAAAGCCTGTACAAGAATGTGCAAGTGTGTAAAAGCCAAAAAGTGGGAACAACCCAGATGTCCAGTATGTGATAAACATAATATTGGATTAAAAAGATGCTATATCATATGGTGCAGTATCATTCAGCCTTTAAAAGAAAGGAATCACTGAATCATGCTAAACGTGGGCAAACCTTGAAAACATGATGAGTGAGAGAAGACAGACACAAAGGTCACATATTATATGATTCCATTTATATGAACTGTCCCAGATGGGCAAATCCGTAGAGATGAAATGGAGATTTGCGGTCACCAGGGCCAGAGGTGATTGGTTAGAGGGATTCAGGAGGAGGGAGTACCTGCTAATGGTAAAGGTTTTGGGGGGAATATAAAAAAAAGATTACTCTTCACAGATGTTAATATTGATTTTGGTGATGACTGCACCACTCCGAAAATATAGCCACGTGCTGCTGTCAATATTTCAGTCAAGGAGGGACTGCATATGTGATGGCAGTCCCATGAGATTGCAATGGAGCTGAAAACTTTTTATCACCAAGTGAGGTCACAGCCACAGGGACGTCGTAGCTCAATGCATTCCTCACGTGTCTGTGATGCTGCTGGCCTAAACAGACCTCCTGCACTGCCAATCTAATTAAAGTCTAGCACATACAATTTTGTAGGTACATATAGTACTCAATAATAAGAAAAAACTATGTTACCGGTTTATGCATTTACTATATTTTTTAGAGTATGCATTCTACTTATTAAGAAAATAAAGAGGCTGTGTGCAGTGGCTCACGTCTGCAATCCCATCACTTTGGGAGGCTGAGGTGGGAGGATCAGCTGAGATCAGGAGTTCAAGACCAGCCGGGCCAACATGGTGAAACCCTGTCTCTACAAACAATACAAAAATTAGCAGGGCTTGGTGGCAGGCGCCTGTAGTCCCAGCTACACAAGAGGCTGAGGCATGAGAATCACTCAAGCCCAGGAGGCGGAGGTTGCAGTGAGCCGAGATCATGCCGCTGCACTCCAGCCTGGGCAACACAGCAAGACTCCACCTCAAAAAAAAAAAAAAGAAAAGAAAAGAAAAGAAAAAAAGATGAAGATGGTAAATTCTGTATTACTTGTATCTTGCTAAGACTTTAAAAATAAAAACAAAATTTCATTTACAAAAGCAAGCAATGAGCAGGATCGGACCCTCACACCACAGTCTGCCAACTTCTGGCTGGGCACAAGTCAGTGGGTGCCCAGCAGGAGACGGTGGCTGCAGCGCAGGTGCAGAGGACAGGGTCCTCACCCCAGTCCAGCTCTGGCAAATGCTGCTTGATCCCCTGTTTCCCCACCCAGGAGGGTGCACTGGAGCATATCCTCTTGGGTCATGTCATTAATCATTAGGGGGCATCTGATTACACCCACAAGTGGAAAATATATTTTGAGACAATAGCAAAGAACACCTCAGGAAAAACCACATCTTCAAATTCATCTAATCTAGTGTCTTCAACAGTCGATGAGAATTGCAACATTGTCAATTAACTCCGTTACTCCTAAGTGGAACCCTTCTGCCACTAATTATGCGATACCCTGGGCTGCTCACTAAATTACCCCTCGAGGGCAATTTTCCAGTTTTTTTTTCTGAGCAGCAAGGGGAGGTGATCGGTAGACAAGGCTAGAAACCCAGGATGTGTTCAGGTGCCTAGGTGCTGGGAGTCTCCACTGTAAAATGACGCTGCAGCCATGCAGAAGCCGCTGGAGGGTGAAGCACCCAGGTGAGCATGGCCGGGTTGGTGATTCTGGCTCACCCTTCTCTGCACCAGGACCAGCACCACCTGGGCCTCCCAGATCATCGACATCCACAAAAGGAAAACCCCACCCACCCCACCCAGCACCACCATTCTGCCTCCAGCCGAGGAGACTGATCTTCCCAGAAAGCAGCCCAGCTCCCCTCTCCCGAGGTCACCAACTGTGTAGGCTGAAAGTGCCCTAGCCAGAAAAACAAAACTAAAACAAATTCACTCCCAGCCTTCATGAGTTGCCCAGACAAGTTTTCTTTCTCTCCTTCCCATTAATTGCAGCCACCAGGGTTGCAGGGTTGCAAGGCTGCTGCTCTGGAAGCAAGTGCTCCCCATCACCTGTGAGCCAACAGCAGCTCCTGAGAGACAGGCTCCCAGTGACAAGCAAAGGCTCAACCCAACAGCCCGAGTGTCCCTTTCTTACAAAGCTCCCAGAGGAGCTAAGAAGGGAGTTTCAGGGAGACAGGTCCCAGCTGTGAACCGAGGCCAAGCTGGCCGGATGCAGGCACCTTCCAAAGGCAGAAGTGCATGCGCACCATGGGTGTTAGCTCTGCCCCAGCCACAGGAGAGAGTATGAATAAATAGCAAGTCCCAAGTCCAAGCTCCAAGGAAGCCAAAGGCAGCTGACTGCTGACAATATCTTATGGCTCAATCTCGGGCCTGCAGGGACACGTGCTCCTTCCCAGGTGGACAGGGACTAATGTCCTTCCCTCTCTGAGTCTGCTCCTGCTCTAGGATAAAGGGGTGGACCACCTTCTCCAGCAGGGTCACATGTTCTCATATGCATCCTTGTGACACCTTTTGAGCAGGAACCGTTCACTGGGACAGTGTTTCTGCACAAGGGACAAGTATGCAGCATCAGCTAGAGATGAGGGGGACTGTGGAGGATGCAGACTCAGCCCTCGGCCATGGCAGCCAGGGAAGGCAGGAGCACCCTCCACAGAGTCGTGTCACCATCCCTCCACCCGGGAGGACACTTGTCCACATCTGGGAAGGGAGTGACAGCAGAGGATAGAGAGGGAGCTCAGAGATTTGGAGGGACACGCGGGTGCATAGAAGGGCTTGAACATGGGGAGTGAGAGAGTCCGACTGGATTTCAGACAGGATTGGTGAGCTGCGGAGCTGGAGACAGGAAAACCAGGCAGGTGAGGCCACCCAGCTGCGATGGTGGCCAGGAACAGGGTAGTCCTGCATGGGGCTGTGACTCCGACATTCCATTCCTGCCTGCCGTGTTTAGGACCCCAGGGTATGCATTCTCATTTGGTGGTGGATGGTGAAGCAGAGATACACAATCGGCACTTCAACAGCCTTCCATATGCATGGCTTCAGTTACTCTGAACTTAACCAACCATGCACACATTGGAAATATTTTTTAGTTGCATCTGTAGTGAACATGTACAGACTTTTTTCTTGTCATTATTCCCTAAACGATACAGTATAGCAACCATTTACATATCATTTACATTGTTTATGTATCACATAATCTGGAGATGTTTTAAAGTATATGAGAGAAAGTACTTAGGTTATATGCAAATACTGCACCATATTAAACCAGGGATTTGAGCATCCATGGACTGGCATTCACGAGAGGTCCGGGAACCAATCCCCTTTGGTTGCTGAGGGATGACTGTATGGCCTTTCCACAGTATTAAGATCTCATGGTGCATACAATTAGGAAAGCATATCTGACACAGCTTCTTGGGCAGGCCCGTGCAGCTCAGAGGCCCTTCCCTGAATGCAGGCACCACCAGGTACACCCCGTCCACGTGAAAATGACGGAGAGGAGCTGGAAGCACCTGCACTACTCATCTGTCTGAAGCTACACTCTCTGGGTCTGTCATGGGCACGTTGGTAAGGATAGCTCAGAAGGATTGAGAAATTGCCCACGGGGCTCTGGACCACACAGATCTGTCTTTATGGTCCCTGATATACATAGGCCATGCCAGGAGGCAAGGGTCCTGTACCAGCAGGAGCCCAGTGTGCAGACAAGCCAAGCTGGATTCAGCGACTCAATACCCACGTGACCATGACCAAGTATCTAACTGCTGAGAGCCTGTGTCCTCACTGTAATTGGTAATTCCACTTTCCGCATGGAGCTGGTGGTAGTCAGGATCAACGTTGATAAGATATTTGGCAGACGGGGCCTTTAAGCACATTACATGTGAGGTGATACCAGCAAGACACAGAGGAGGCACTCAAGAATAGAGCCACTGAGCACCAGCCCACGCTCTGGCCTCTGCAAAGCACACAGACCTGGGCTTCACTGCATCCTTCCCTGCACGTGGGCACCACAAGGCGCACCCCCATTCATGCGAAAATGACGGAGAGGAGCTGGAAGCACCTGCACCTCTCACCTGTCTGCAGCCACCCTGACTGGGTCTACCCTGGGCACACTGGTGAGAACAGCTCAGAGCACAGTCCAGAAGCCAGAGGCATAGTCCCTTTCATGCCCCACAAGGTCACACAAGCGGGCCACCAAGGACAATGCCATCCACCCTCTTCCCACCCAAACACAAGCACAGGGCCCACAGGGCCTGATAACAAGAAACTGAAAGTCCCTGGCCACAGTGCAAAGGTGGGGAGGTGGACAAAACCCAGACAGTGGCCACTGGCTTGCAGGTAACAAGGACAGGGGAAAATGTTATAACTCACCAGAGGTGTTGGGAGACTGAGCCCCACAGATGGCCTCTTAGAGCAGGAAATGTCTGTATTCTAGGGGGCCAAAGCAGGGTGCCTGGAGAGATTTCCGGACGTGTGGAAAGATAATGAGACCGGGGCATGGTCAGACACAGGCCGTTGAGAGGCACATGTTAAAACTTCATGTAGATTCTGATATTTCTGCGCTACAAACCAGGGATCGAACTTCTGCTTCTGGGCAGATGGAGTAGACACATTTTTCCCTATTCCTCACACAAAGCACAACTAAAACTCAGGATGCTGTATATAAAACAAACCTAACACTCTGCAAGGTGGAGAGAAGGCAGACCAGGCAGGGACATGGTGTGAGCTCTCTGGGTTTTCTTCTTGCCTCATACATCCCAGACGTGGTGTTGAATAAGCCAGCAACCCAGAAAAGCCAACAGGAGCAGGAACAATACCACAACAAAAGCATATCCTCTTTAGTCGAAAGACTAGGAAAGCGGCAGCTAACAGGGCAATACATTTAGACAACAGGTCTACTCCAGCCAGATACTGCAGAAAAATCTGTGGCCTCAGCCCCACCCACAGCAGCAAAGGCCGAGTAGGGAGTCTACATTTCCACCCTGTGTGGCTATAATGAAGCACCAAATCCCTGCCAGAGTGGCATCAAATAGACCAAAGGAAGGAGCTGGCACATTCATCCCCACCAGGCAGTAGTACATCCTCCTTTCACTCTGCCATTAGTATCGGCAGCATGAAGAGCCTGGATTTCTATAGCACCTGTCAGTAATGAGGTGACACCCCTTTCCACCTTCCCTTGTGGAAGTGGCGTCCGGAAAAGTTAGCTTACAAAAAAAGTTTAAGTAAGACTAAAAGTCTCATAACATAATACAAATATGTCCAAGTTTCAATGGAAAATCAGCCATCAAACCAAGGATCAGGAAGATTTCAAACTGAAAAAAAGAAAATCAATGGATGCCAACATAGAGGTGACCGAGATGTCAGGATGATCTGACAAAGAGTTGAAAAGAACTATGATTAATGCTTCCATGAACAATTACAAACATGCTAGGAACAGACAAAACAGAAAGCCTCACCAAAGCAGTACATCTCACCAAAGACATAAAAAAGAATCAAATGAAAATGATAGAACTGACAGGGTGCAGTGGCTCATGTATTCCCAGCAATTTGGGAGGCCAAGGTTTGTGGATCACTCGAGGTCAGAAGTTCGAGACCAGCCTGGCCAACATGGTAAAACCCCATCTCTACTAAAAATACAAAATTTAGCCGTCTGTGGTGGTGGGCACCTGTAATCCCAGCTACTCAGGAGGCTGAGACAGGAGAATCACCTGGACCCAGGAGGCAGAGTTTGCAGTGAGCCAAGATCATGCCATGCACTCCAGCCTGGGCAACAAGAGTGAAACTTCATCTTACAAAAAAAGAAAATGATAGAACTAAAGAATACAGTAACTGAAATAAAGGACTCAGTAGATGGACTCAACAGCAGGATGGAGGGGACAGAGGAAATAATCACTGAACCGGAAGACAGAACAACAGACATTATCCCAACTGAACAATAGAGTGAAACAGACTGAAAATAAACACTCTAGAGTCTCAGGGAGTTATGGGACAATAATAAAATATCTAACTTTAAATGCTTGAAATCCCAGAAGGACAGATAACAGAGGGAGCATCTGAAAAAGTACTCAAAATGTCCCAAATTCGATGAGAGATATAAACCTACAGATTCCAGAAGCTGAATGAATCCCAAATAGGATAAACCCAATAAAATTCACACCAACATACATCAGAATTAAACTTCTGAAAACTAATAACTAAGAAAAAATATTGAAAACAGGCAGAGAAACCAATACTTCCATTTCTCATCAGAAACTGTGGAGACCAAAATAAAGTGGCACAGTAATTTTCAAGTGATGAAAGAAAAGAACTCTCAATCCATAATTTTATACCAGCAAAAATATCCTCTAAGAATGAAGGGAAAATTAAGATAGTCTCAGATGAAAGGAAACTTGCTACTGGCAGACCGATGCTAGAGCAATTGGACATCCATCAGCAAAACAATGAACATCAACCTAAGGGTCATGCCTTATACAAAAATTAATTCAAAATGAATCATGAACTTACATGTAAAATACAAAACTACAACTCTTAGATAAAATGGGAGAAAATCTTCAGGATCTAGAGACAGGAAATGAGTTCATAGACCCAGTAAAAAACACAATCCACATACAAAAATATTGACAAATAAGTTCTCATCCAAATTAAAAACTTTTGTTCTAAGGAAGACCTGCTGAAAGGAGAAAAATGCAAACCACAGAGTGGGAGAAAAATGTCTGCAAACCACATATTTAACAAATAATTTGAAATAATTTCTAGAATAAAGAACTCTCAAAGCTCAACAGTTAAAAAAAAAAAAAAAAAAAAAAAAAAAAAAAAAAAAAAAAAAAAAAAAACAATCCACTTAAAAGACCAAAAGATAGAAAAAGACCATTTATCAAGAGGATATACACATGGCAATAAGCACATGAAAACATGTTCAACACACCAGCTATTAAAGAAATGCAAATAAAACAAATATGACCGTACACCTATCAAAACAGCTAGAATGAAAAATGGTGACACCAATTGCTAGTTAGAAAATAATCACACTGCCTGTGGAAAACCTGGATCTTACACATCGCTGGTGGAAATACAAAATGGTATAGACATTACAGAAAACAGTGTAGCCGTTCCTTAAAAACTTAAATATGTAACTCCCATGTGACTCAAAAACCACAATCCTAGGCATTCGTCCCACAGAAATTCAGACTTATGTTTATGGGCCACGTGCAGTGGCTCACGCCTGTAATACCAGCACATTGGGAGGCCAAGGCAGGTGAATCGCTTTGACCCCAGGCATTCAAGATCAGTCTGGTCAAGGTAGTGAAATCCAGTCTCTACTAAAAACACATAAACTAGCTGGGCATGGTGGCATGCGCCTGTAGTCTCAGCTACTTGGGAGGCTGAGATGGGAGGATGGCTTGAGCTGGGGAGACAGGCAGTGAGCCAAGATCATGCCACTGCACTCTAGCCTGGGTGACAGGGCCAGGTGTCTTCAAGAAAAAAAAAAAAGACAAGGAAACCTATACACTAAAGTTTATAAGCAGCTTTAATCATAATAGCCAAAAACTGCAAACCACCCAGATGGCCTTCAGAAGCTCAATGGTTAAACAAATTGATACATCCACACCAGGGAACATTTACTCAGCAATAAAAAGGGAAGAACATTTGAAACACAAGACCTGGGTGGCTCTCTAGAAAGTTGTGCTGACCAAGAAGAGGAAAGCCAATCCCAAAAGGCTACTTACGGTGTGATTCCATTTCTGTATAATTACTGAAATGACAAAATTACAGAGATGGAGAAGAGATGAGTGGCTACCAGGGGTTATAGAGCAAGTAAGGGTGGAAGGAAGTGTGTCAGGCCATAAAAAGGGCACCGTGGGGGGTCCTGGTGTGGACAGCAGCATTTGAATCTTGACCATGTCAACATCAGCATCCCAGCCATGATACTATAGTACTGTCCCAGGACGAGACTATGGGGTTAAACGGGGTGTATCTGTGGACTATTTCTTACAACTGCAATCTTAATACAGTTGCCCCTTAAGCAACACAGGTTTGAACTTCACAAGTCCACTTACACGTGGATATTCTCCCACCTCTGCAGCCTCTGAGAAGGCAAGACCAACCCCTTTCTCCTCCTCCTCTTCCCCCTCCTCTCCTCCTCCTCAGCCCACTTAACATGAAGACAATGCAGATGAAGACCTTTACTACGATCCACTTCCACTCAGTGAGGACTGAATGTATTTTCTCTTCTTTATGATTCTCTTAGTAACATGTTCTTTTCTCTACCTTATTTAAGATAAGGTTATTTGTTTTTATAACATACAAAACATGTGTTAATGGACAGTTTATGTTATCTGTAAGATTTCCATTAAATAGTAGGCTATCAGTAGTTACATTTTGGGGGAGTCACAAGTTACACCTGGACTTTGACTGTGTGGGAGTTGGAACCCCTAACCTCTCCATTGTTCAAAGGTTAACTGTAAAAATTTTAAGTCTTTTTAAAAGTACATTGTGGAAAACAAAAGAACAAAACTTTCACACAGTTTCAATGAGGCAGCAATTTCACTCCTAGGCATACAACTAAAAATAATAAAACATGCATGCCAGCCACAGTGACTCACACCTGTAATCCCAGCACTTTGGGGGGCCAAGGTGGGAGGGTGGCTTGAGCCCATGAGTGTGAGGCCAGCCCTGAAGTACAGGAGACCCCATCTCTACCAAAAAAAAGAAGTGTATATGAATGTTCTCATGGCAGCATCCCTAACTGCCCAAAAGTGGAGGTAACCCAAATGTCCCTCAGCTGCGGAATGCATAAATGCACTGTGGTCCAGCCTTAAAATGGAACATGATTCAGCCATCAAAAAGAATAAAGGCCTGACCCAGGCTACAACACGGATGAACCTCGGTAACACGATGCTAAGAAAAAGAAGCCAGTCACAAAGGATCTCATTTTGCACAATTCCATTTACATGAAATGCTCACGAAGGGCAAACCTACCGAGATGGAAGGCAGATTAGTCATTGCCAGGGACTGGGAAGAGGAGGGAAGATCGGAGTGGGGAGCAATGCTGATGGTTTTCGCGTCTTTATTAGGGAGGATGAACATGTTCCTAAGTCGACTCTGATGGTTGCACAATCTCCCTAATTTACTAAAAAACATGGCAACCGCAGGTTTTCAAAGGGCGAATCACAACGATATGTAAATTACATGTCAACCAATTCTCTAAGAAATCTGCAACTGGGTTCTAGGAAATTTTAATGGCATCAATTAAAGGGAAATGCTCCTTCCCCCAGTAGCGAATAACTGAATTACTGAACTATTTAAAATGTTGGCCTGCAAGCCAGACACAGTGGGTCATACCTGTAATCCCAGCACTTTGGGAGGCTGAGGTGGGAGGATCACTTGAGGTCAGGAGGTAGAGACCAGCCTGACCAACATGCAAAACCCCATCTCTACTAAAAGTACAAAAATTAGCTGGGGGTGGTGGTGCACATCTGTAATCCCATCTTCTTGGGAGGCTGAGGCAGGAGAATTGCTTGAACCCAGGAGGCAGAGGCTGCAGTGAGCCAAGATCATGCCACTGTACTCCAGCCTGAGCAACAGAGCAAGACTCATCTTAAAAACAAATAGGGCCGGGAATGGTGGCTCATGCCTGTCATCCCAGGACTTTGAGAGGCCAAGGCAGGCGGATCATGAGGTCAGGGTTTTGAGACCAGCCTGGCCAACATGGTGAAACCCCCTTCTCTACTAAAAAAAAAAAAAAAAAAAAAATCAGCTGAGTGTTCTGGCACATGTCTGTAATCCCAGCTACTCAGGAGGCTGAGGCAGGAGAATTGCTTGAACCCAGAAGGCAGAGGCTACAGTGAGCCAAGAGCATGCCATTGCACTCCAGCCTGGGCAATAGAGCAAGACTCGTCTGAAAAATAACAAAATGTTAGCCTGCAGATGCACCTCTATTTCTGGAGGTGCTCATCACTTCTACAGAGGTGGAAACCATCATTGTGAGGAGTTCTGAAACAGCTCTGGGATCCACAGGAAATGCCCCCCCCCCCTCCAAAACTGGTCCTCCACGTGCTGGACTCCGAGTCGGGGGGCCTGCCTGTAGCCAGCCAGACCCAGTCTGCCTGAGCCTTGGGCCCCTTTTCTGGAAGGTGCCACAAAGCAGGGGCCTGGTCTGTGGAGCAGCCCACCTTGCCTGACCCCAGCCCCCTCCATGGCTTCCCCACTGCCCACATTCGAGCTAAGTCTGTGTCCTCTTCTGTCAAGGGGGGGGATGAGTGACCACACTCATTCCAGAGTCCTGGGCACTGGAGGAGCATGGCCAGGTGGCCCTGCTGCCCCACAGGCACCCCATGAACAGGGAGGAAATGTCACACCCTCCCCCTCTAATGTTTGAAACATGCATACAAATGTTCACAACAGCACATTTTGCAACAGCCAAAACCCAGAAAGAACAAAACACTGATCCACACACAATGGAGACACAAATATGAGCTACCGTACAATGGAGTACCTTCAGCCATAAAAAGGAAGGAGGCACTGATTCTACAGCACGAATCATCTGTGGGATAAGAAATACACTGGGCTTTGTCCCCAATTCCCAGCACAGAGATCCTAATACCCTTAGAATTTCCTGAGTAGAAGTGAGTCCCTTTTGACCCCACTGGAGCTTATGCTAATGAGGTGACAGGGTGGGGGCCCCAGTCTCAGACTGGGACTGGTCACCAAGAACACAGGTGTCTAAGAAGGTGGGAACTTCTGGCCCCACTTGCTGAGCTCCGGAAGGTACTGGAGATTAAGCTCTATAAAAACTCTTGCACAGGACGGGCACGGTGGCTCACGCCTGTAATGCCAGCACTTTGGGAGGCCAAGGCAGATGAATCACCTGAGGTCAGGAATTCAACATCAGCCTGGCCAACATGGTGAAACCCTGTCTCTACTAAAAATACAAAAATTAGCCGGGAATGGTGATGTGCGCCTGTAATCCCAGCTACTCGGGAGGCTGAGGCAGGAAAATCGCTTGAACCCAGGAGGCAGAGGTTGCAGTGAGCCAAGACCATCCACTGCACTCCAGCCTGGGCAACAAGAGTGAAACTGTCTCGGGGGAAAAAAAAAAAAGTTAACTTTATGTTATGTGTATTTTACCTCCATAAAGAAACTAAAAAGAACCTCTCATTCTCAACAGCTCACAAGGGTTCAGTATCCGCTTCATGGAGAGAGGGGAAAACACTGAAGGCAAAAGGCCACCATGTACAGGCATGCAGCAGGGACAGAAGAGCTCCGATCTTCAGTTTTTGTTGGAAGCCACCTCCTGAGGTCTATGTGACACAGCCTGTGGGGAGTGGCTGCCTTGACGATGGGCACACATTCTCCTCACATGTGTGTGTACACCGTCTCCCAACCTGCTGGCTGCCTTTGCTGAAGTCTGTGCCAGAAGCAATTATGACTTTATCAGATGCACCCATTCTCCTGCTGAGAAAACTGAGGCCAGACCAGCAGGTGCTGGCAGCAGAGCCAGGACCAGGAGGAAGCCAGGCTGGCCATTCCATTCTCCCTGCTCAGCCTCCTCCAACACCTCCATGGACACTGTTTGAAAGGCAGGACCAGACTGAGGGTGATGTTGCTGGGGACCCATCTCACCATCCATAGAACACTCCTCATTCTCCTTGTCCCCAGCTCAGTGGCCAGAGAAGGCAACGGGGCAGGCTGAAATTAGCTTACCAACAGTCACTGGGCAAAATTCAGGAATAAAATTAAAACATGCATTATGCCTCCTGGTTGAACCAAAATGCTGTGACCAGTAAAAGCATCAAAACCCAACATGGGGGCAGGTGTTGTGGCTCATGCCTGTAATCCCAGCACTTTAGGAGGCTGAGAAGGCTGGCAGATCACTTGAAGTCAGGAGTTCTAGACCAGCTTGGCCAACATGGTGATTACCCCATCTCTACTAAAAATATAAAAATTAGCCATGTGTGGTGGCATGCACCTATAGTCCCTTCTACTCCAGAGGTTGAGGTTGCAGTGAGCTAAGATGACACTCAGCTTGTGCCCCGTTCCAGTAGGCAACTTACAGAACCGTGACCTCAATAAATCACAGTCAGCAAGTGACCACCCACGGGCCAATTCTAGCCCAGGCCTGTTTTTATAAGTAAAGTTTTACTGGAATACAGCTGCGCCCATTCCTCCATGTATTTGCCTTTCACTGTTTTTTCGGAGAGACAGTACACAGCCCACAAGCATGACATTTTTACTCCAGCCTGGGTGACAGAGCAAGACTGTCTCAAAACAAACTTACTTTAGGCTTGGGAGACAGAGTGAGACCAAGGCCCAGAGAGGCCAACTGGCCTGTCCAAGGTCACACAGCAACATGGCAGAGATGCTCTGCAGTGCAACATACCACTTACTACATACAGCAAGGAATCCAACACTCCCCAAAGCCCAAAGATGTCAGGGTAAGAGCGGAGAGGCCAGAGGCCCCTCCTGGCCAGTGCTATGCTCCCTCTGTGGCCCAAGTTCTCCAGGCAGATCGCCCGTCACCATGGCCTAGAGAACAGGGTGCTGAAACACAGTGACGTTCAACTCTGCTGGACAAATGCACTATCTGTGGCCAGAGCTTGCTCGAGTCAATCAGTAGAAGCGTTGAAGAGCTGGGGCCCTCTCAGACACCAGCACACCCCCACGGGGTGACCCCCTCACAGGGGACCCCCAGGGGGTGAGCACCAGCAGTGGGGAGAGCACAGCAACGGGTCTCACTCCCTTGGCCCCAGGATTCGGTGAGTGCTGCTGCCCGGGGGGCTGTAACACTCAGGGGGGTTCAGTCCCTCCACTGCCACCGCCGTCACTGCCGCCTCGACCCACACGCCCTCCTGAGGGACAACTTGGTGCCGGGGAAGATGGGGGTGGAGGGAGGATTGATGGACGGACAGGGCCCCCCCAGCCACCTTCCCTATCGGGCCTTCCTAGCCATCCTGGAGCCGGTCACGGCACACCACCACAGTGGAAATGCACCCTGCTGCGGCCTGTCGCCTGTTGCGGGATGGTACCCCGCCAAAACCCCTCCCCCACCCACCCACCACCACACCCACCCACCATGCCCACCGGAGCCCACCCCCTCCTGAGGAGGGGTAGCAGGGGAGGGAGGGAGGCTGGAGGGGTCAGTAGGAACCGGGGGCGGGGAAGGTCTGCCGGGCCACTGACACGGCTGGACCCATGGCCAGGTTGAATCCTCCAGGTGGACTGCACAGATGCCAGCCGTTTACCTCTTAATGGTTTCATCCCCTCTCGAACTCTCTTCAAAGTTCTTTTCAACTTTCCCTTATGGTACATAACTATCGGTCTCGTGCAGGTAATTAGCCTTAGATGGAGTTTACCATCTACTTTGGGCTGCATTCCCAAGCAACTCGACTCCAGGAAAACCTGGGCCCAGCACACGGGGGGCCACTACCGGCCTCACACCATCCACGGGCTGGGCCTCAATCAGAAGGATTTGGGCCCCCCACGGGCAGCACCAGGGAGTGGGTCTTCCATACACCACATATCCCATGCCCCAGCGCAGGGGGAGGATTCAGCACTGGGCTCTTCCCTGTTCACTCACCCTTACTGAGGGAATCCTGGTTAGTTTCTTTTCCTCCGCTGACTAATATGCTTAAATTCAGCAAGTCACCACTTCTGATCTGAGGTCAAGTCTCAGGGGAAGGAGGCAAACGGGCAGGGCAGGGCGGGGGTGGGCTGGTCGGCGGATGGACGGAACGCACCAGCCAGCCCACCCGACCACCCGGTGCTCCGTCAGGAGAAGGGCCCAGCAAGGGGAGAGGCAAGAGAGAGAGCATCACAGCCGACGGCACCCCCGCCACCCCGCCAGAGCAGGAAGATGGGAGGGAGGGGCACGGGGTGGGACAGACACGGCACACCCCGACCCGTCCCCCACACAGATGTGGGGGACAGGTCCAAGGACGCAGAGGTGGCGGAGCTGCCCCACCCCAACGCAGAAGCTCAGGACGGGGCCCCGGCAAGGCACAGCGCGGCCACGCGACAGCGGACAACACCGCGGCATCCCGCAGGTCACCGCCAGGGAGAGGCAAACCCCGGGATAACAGCCATGAGCACAAACAGGCGGGCCATGGGGTGGGCTTCCAGCCCCAGAAAACGCACCACAAAGCGAGCTGGGCAGGTGGGAGGGCGAGGAGGACGGGGCCTCGGATTAGGGGTGGCGGGGAGGAGGAGGGGCATGGGAGCGGCAGTCAGCCGGATGCCAGCCAGGCCGCCACCAGGGGCAGGTGGCAAACTGCAGCAACCGGGACACACTCCCCCACCCGATCCCTTCCTTCCGGGCCTGCCTTCCTCCCCCCACATGCAACACGCCCCCGCCAACGCACAACAACGATGGGCACGGGACCTTCCACCCGGCCAGGGCCGACAAACCCCAAACCCCAAGCCACGTGCGGCACAAGGGAGCCCCCTTCGGAGGAACCCAGACTGCAGTGGCAGCCACAGGAACTCAGCCAGAGCCGGCTCTCTTCCCTCTCCATCTTCGCAGGCGGCAGCGCCACCCTCTGTCTCTCTCCCAGCCGGGCCCCCTTCCCCCTGCCACCCAACAGGTGACCATGCAGGGCCCACAGGGGCAGGCGGAAGGGGCGGGCATGACAGAAGGGGAGGGGCAGACGTCACTGGGTCTGCACTTGAGGGGACAGAGGGCCCTGGCGGGCCCTGCGAGGGAACCACCAGCCATGCATCCCATGGATCCTGGAAGCATCCCCGGGGGCGATTGATTGGCAAGTGACACTCAGGCATAGCCCCGGGAGGAACCAGGGGCCACAACAAGGGCGTTTGAAGTGTCCATGATTAATGTGTCCTGCAATTCACATTAATTCTTGCAGCTGTGTTCTTCATCGATGCATGAGCTGAGTGATCCATGGCTAACTGTTGTACGAGGTCCCCAGAGGGGGTTGCCTCAGGCCAGCCAGTGAGACAGCAAACAGGACCAGACTCTGGGGAGGGGTCAGAAGGTTTCACACCACTTGGAGGCGCACACTGCCCACACAGGGTTGAGCGCAGACACCACCCCACAGGCACCCGGGGGTTCCCACCCCCACAGCACAAGGCACACACCACAGGCACGGCACGCGCGCAACTGCACGACGGCCGCCGGGTAAAGCCCCCACCCAACAGCCGCCAGGACTGCAGCATCAGCACCTGCACGCGAGTGCGGTGCGGCCCGGCCGTGGGGCGGAGTCCGTGGTGGAGGCGTGGGAGGAGCCAGGCCCTCCTGACGGGACTCCCCGGAGGGCCCACCACCCCCAACCCATGGGCAGACAGGCAATCCCCCAAGGGGTCTTTAAACCTCAGTACCATGAACGCACTAGGTACCTGGACAGCAGGGGTGGCAGACGAGGAGGGGGGAACCAGCATCCAGTACCCGACCCTCAAGACACCTTAGCAGGAAGGCCAGGGAAAGCAAGCAGGCCGGGCCCAGTGGCACAGCGGAGGCAACGGCGGCGGTGGGAATCCGGCAAGCCCTGACGGGAGCCAGCGGGGTGGGGCCAGACAACGGGCCCCAGCAGGGAGTAGGGCACCAAGACCCCCCAACCCCGCCGTGACGCCGCCGAGAACCACCTCCGCACCCACGGACACACACATCGGGGCCACAACCAGGGACCACTCCCAGCCACTCACCAGGCCAGCCAGCCAGCCCCACAACCTGCACACACACACACACACCTTCCTCTCCCCCATCTCCCTCCCCAGTTCTCCGGCTCTCACGGCCGGCAGGGCTGAGCAGCGAACTAATGGCAAGGGCCCCACCCGTGCAGCACCGCAGTGGGGGAAACACGGTCAGCCGAAGAGGAAGGACACGGCGGCAGCACCAAGCCTTGCTCTTTGCTCCGTTAATGATCCTTCTGCAGGTTCACCTACAGAAACCTTGTTATGACTTTTACTTCCTTCTAGATAAAGTTCGACCGTCTTCTCAGTGCTCTGCCAGGGCCATGGGCTGACCCCGGCAGGGCCAATCCAAGGTACTCAGTAAACCATCCAATTGGTAGTAGCGATGGGTGGTGTGTGCAAAGGGCAGGGACTTAATCAATGCAAGCTTATGACCGGCACTTCCTGGGAATTCCTCCTTCATGGGGAATAATTGCAATCCCCAATCCCCATCATGAATGGGGTTCAATGGGTTACCCGCACCTGCCAGCATAGGGTAGGCACACACTGAGCCAGTCAGTGTAGCACACGTGCAGACCCGGACATCTAAGGGCATCACAGACCTGTTATTGCTCAGTCTCGGGGGGCTGAATGCCACTTGTCCCTCTGAGAAGTTGGGGGACACCGACCGCTTAGGGGTCATGTAACTAATTAGCATGCCAGAGTCTCATTCGTTTTCAGAATTAACCAGACAAATCGCTCCAACTAAGAACAGCCATGAACCACCACCCACAGAATCGAGAAAGAGCTATCAATCTGTCAATCCTGTCCGTGTCCAGGCGAGGTTTCCCATGTTGAGTCAAATTAAGCTGCAGCCTCCACTGTGGTGGTGCCCTTCCATCAAGTCCTTTGTTTCAGCTTTGCAACCATACTCCCCCCGGAACCCAAAGACTTTGGGTTCCCAGAAGCTGCCCAGCGGGTCATGGGACTAATGCCGCCACATTGCCAGTCAGCATCATTTATGGTCAGAACTACAACAGTAACTGATCTTCGAACCTCCAATTTCGTTCTTGATCAATGAAAACACTCTTGGCAAATGCTTTCGCTCTGGTCCGTCTTGCGCCGTTCCAAGAATTTCACCTCTAGCGGGGCAATACAAACGCCCCCAGCCATCCCTCTTAATCATGGCCTCAGTTCCGAAAACCAACAAAATAGAACCACGGTCCTATTCCATTATTCCTAGCTGTGGTATCCAGGTGGCTCAGGCCTGCTTTGAACACTAATTTTTTCAAAGTTAACACTTCAGGCCCCGCGGGACACTCAGCTAAGAGCATCGAGGGGACACCAAGAGGCAAGGGGCAGGGATGGGCAGGGAAGTGGCTCGCCTCATGGCGGACGGCCCAGCTGCTCCCAAAATCCAACTACAAGCTTTTTAACTTCAGCAACTTTAATACACGCTATTGGAGCTCAAATTACCACAGCTGCTGGCACCAGACTTGCCCTCCAATGGATCCTCGTTAAAGGATTTAAAGTGGACTCATTCCAATTACAGGGCCTCAAAATAGTCCTGTATTGTTATTCTTCGTCACTACCTCCCTGGATCGGGAGTGGGTAATTTGAGCACCTGTTGCCTTCCTTGGATGTCGTAGCTGTTTCTCAGGCTCCCTCTCCAGAATAGAACCCCTGATTTCCCATCACCCATGGTCACCATGGTAGGCATGGCAACTACCATCAAAAGTTGACAGGGCATTCGAATGGGTCATCACTGCCACAGGGGGCATGCACCCACCAAGACCCACCTCACAAGCCCCGGGTCCCACCACCAGGGCCCCAAAGCAACCACAGCCACAAACCCACCAGGGGCACATGATTCTCATCCATCCTGCAACCCAGCCCCGCTCTAGGAGACCAGCACACCCCCACCGTGGGACGCTTTCCCAGGGCCAGGCAGCCCGACCCTGTGCCAAGCAAACACACTCATCGGCACCAGTTGTGACTCGGCACAGGAGCAGGTAGAGAGCCGACTCACACCAGAGGGTTCACACGCCAGACAGAACGCCACGCACACCCACCGCTCACTGACATCCACATCCTAACCTGCTAGGACACCAGGCCCGGCCCAGCGGGATCCTCCCCCTACTCAGAAGGGGGAGGCATGGGCCACAGTAGACAAACAAGCCACACTCAGCCACCACCGCAGTGGCCGGCAGAACCCTCACTCTCCCCACCTTCACCCCGTCAAGGGGGAAGCGGAGGAGGGTCCTCTGCAAGCGAGTCACTATGGCAGCACTACCATAAAGGAGACAGAGACAGAGGCGGCCGGCCAGGGGATCCAGTACCCCAAGGCACACCTCTTGGATCATTTGAGAAGGCTTTCTCACCAAGGGTGGGTCACACTCCCCACCTGACAGCCACCCCTCATAGGGCCCACAGAGGTACTCAGGGATGCCTGGGGAAGGGAGGGGGCCTGCCATATAAGGAAATACCTGTGTGCAGCCACCTTGAGCATTCACAGTCAGGGTGAAGGCCCAGCCGGTGCACACGTGCACGCAACCCCACAAGGCCCCCCCATTCACCCGCCTCCTTTCTTCCCAGGCAAACCACCTCGAAGTAAACACACACACAACCAGTCGGAGGCAGAACGGTAGCCCCTCGGTGGCCAGCCAGTACACACATCACCGGCCCGAGCCCACCGCGATTGCTCACACGGCCCACACGCACCCACCAGAGGGGAGCACGGAACGTGCACTCACCAGACCAGGCAGGCACCCTTCCCCGCGTGGGAGGGACGCATCTCATCTCAATCAACCACCTCAAACCCCACCCCAACGAGCTCTCTCAGGACCCACACACGGACACCACAGGGGCAACTGCAAGAGGGGGCACCTGGGGTGGGAATGACACACCACCACTCGGCCTCGTGCACCTGAGGGACAACCCAGAGCGCACCAGAATCACTGCAAAGGCCCAGGTGGAACCAATGCTTGCACAAACCCCCCAAGAGGGCAGCACGACGTGCTGGCGAGACAGCACCCCCACCACCACAGAAGCGGGTATCCCACAAGTTGACAACCACAGGAGGCAACAGTGAGGAGTGAGTGCCTGCCGTGTCAGAGGACCCCGCCAACCCACCCTGCAACGCAGAAAGCGGCGGCGGGACACCGAGGTCAGGCCAGGTTCTGCACCTCATGCCTTCCCAACACACCACCGGCAGGCGAGAAGAGAAACAAGGGGCCCCCACAGGGCGGGGCAAGAACAGTCCCATTCACCACGAATATCCGCCCCTCACCCGTCGCAGCTCAGACCCGGCCAGGGAGAGCATGATATCACCACATCCATCACGAAAAGCCCCCCGGGAGCGGGGATTGGCCAGCCATCCATAACTGCCAGCCGATCAGCCCAGCTACTCCCCATTCCGAGGAAGGGGAGGCAGACAACCCAGTGGAGATGAGAACGCCTGACACGCACGGCACAGAGCCAACGGGGTGGGGTTGTCACGGCTGCCCCAAGTGCCTAGAGCAGAGAGCGCACTGGGGCAGAGTAGCCCTCACCGCTTTCCCCACCACCCCCCCTTGGTGGGTCAGAGACCCAGACCCGGGCTAGCACCGGGAGTCGGGACGGTCGGACGCACGAGAGAGCAGCAGGCCTGCAGGCTCCAGCAGGCGGCTCAAGCAGGAGCAGTGCCAGCTAGCCAGGTCACCGGTAGGCCAGAGCCCCGCACGCATCCAGAAGCCCAACATCTCCAACGACCGGTTGTCAGAGAACATGTCAGCAACAACCCGCTGGCCCAGAATGCCGACTCGGAGTGAAAGATATACCTCCACCGGGGGCATGAGGTTGAGTCACCGACCACGCTGCTGGTCCAGGAAACTCACGACACGGACATCTGTGTCCAAAAACGTCACCATTGCAGCCAGACACGGAGCACCCGGGACCCTCTGGTCGACCACAAGACACACGCGGGATCAACGCTGGGCCAGGGACGCCCTCCCGGGCGCCCGTGCCACACGCAGGGTCCGGCATGTGTCTCCAGAGCGAGATCAGGAAGCATTTTCGGCCGGCCCCTCCTACGACAGGCCGGCCAGGTGTGACCTCTCGGGCCGCACGTGCGCTCAGGGAGCGCTCTCCGACTCTGCACGGGGACTTGCCAAAAAGGATCACAGCAGAGGGACCGTGTCCCGGCCCAGGGACCGCTCCCCGGCACCCGGGGGACGGGGGCAGGATGGTGCCCGGCTCCCCACGGGGACTCGGAAACAAATTCGGCCGCCGCCTCAGATGGCCAGGATGAGCGCGGGCCTGCGACCGGGCCGGGAAGGGCGTCCCCAGCCTCCTGCGCCACGCGCTGTGTGTCCCAGCGGGTCGCCGCTCGGGCCTCGGGAGCTGCGGCGCGCTGGTCGACCAGCCTGTGCAGCCCTACGCTCGGCTTGGGCCCAGAAGCGCAGCGACAGCCTCTCTCCCACCTAACCCTGCACGCCAGAGCTCTGACTCACAAGTGATGCGCCACAGCTCTGGCGCCACCGGGCCAGCCGGGCTGATGACCGCAGGCTTTCCGGAGCTCTGCCTAGCTCACAGCGGGGACGGTCCCCTCCCTCAGCAGCTGCCACCGCAGCTCCGGAAGCCGAGAGCACGATCTAAAAGCGGCCGCCAGATGGAGCCCGACAACCGCCGCGAACGTCAGCAAGACAGATCCGGATGGCAGGGCGGCCCGTGGACCGCAAAAGCGAAAGCGTGAGTCGAGAAGCTCTTCCCGAGGCCGAAAACGCAGCCCCTCTACACCAACCCCACAGAAACGGTCCCCAAAATGTGTCTCTGCATCGACTGCGACAGAGTCAGAAGACAACCCACGGCGTGTGGGTGTTTGGAGATGCATCTCGGTCGGAGGGAGGGAGGGAGGGACTGAGAAAGAACAAACAAGGAGGGAGGGAGGGACGGAGAAAGAACGAACAAGGACTCGGTAGCAGGTCGCTGCAGACACAGGGAGACGCAGAATGCGTAGGCTCTTCCAGAATCCACACAGAGACAGACAGAGGGAGGTAAAGAGGGAGGGAGGGAGGGAATGGGGAAAAGAGACAGTTGGTCAAACGTAAGGAGGGAGGGAAGGGAGCAGAGACGGAGGGAGGAATAAAATGGAGAAAAGAGACAATTTTAAAAATGTAGATACAGAAAGAAAACTTTTGAAACACTCCATTTTTAAAAGAGAGATGGAAAGGAAAGAAACATGAAAAAGAGAGAAAGAATGAGGAAAGAAACGAAGGAAAGAAGGGAAAAGAAACAGAGGAAAGAAAAAAGAAGGAAAGACAGGGAATGAAAGAGTAATGAAGCACGAAAGAAAAACAGAAAGAGAGAAAGAAGGAAAGGAAGAGAGGAAGAAAAACCTAAAGAAGGAGAGAAAGGAAGAAAGGAAGGAAGAAAAACTTAAAGGAGAGAAAGAAAGAAGAGATAAATAAACATACTTGTTTATTTATAAACATAAATACAACACTTTTCATAAGTAAACATAAACGTATTTGTCTACAATCATTTCTTTATATAGCAATGTGTATTTATTTGTATAAAATAAATACCTACATGTATTATATAGAAGCATATTTCTATATAATAAATACGTATTTATTATATAGAAGTGTACTTAAATATAAAGATAAACATTTTCATTTATATATAAATGTATAAAAACGTTTATGTTAATAAATATAAGTAAATACATAAAATGAAAGAAATAAAAAACAAAATAAAATGAGTAAATAGGCCGGGCGCGGTGGCTCATGCCTGTCATCCCAGCACTTTGAGAGGCCAAGGCGGGCAAATCACCTGAGGTCGGGAGTTGGAGACCAGCCTGACCAACGTGGTGAAACCCCGTCTCTACTAAAACTACAAACATCAGCCAAGCCAGGCGTGGGGGTGCCTCCCTGTAATCCCAGCTAATCAGGAGGCTGAGGCAGGAGAATCGCTTGAACCGGGGAGGTGGAAGGTGCAGTTAGCCAAGATCGCGCCATTGCACTCTAGCCGTGGAAACAAGAGTAAAACTCTGTCTCAAAAAGACGAAAGACAAAGAAAGCAAGTAAGAAAGAAAGAGAGAAAGAAAGCAAGCAAGTGAGTGAGAGAGGCTGGGCGCGGTGGCTCACACCTGTCATCCCAGCACTTTGGGAGGCCAAGGCAGGCGGATCACCTGAGGTTGGGAGTTGGAGACCAGCCTCACCAACACGGAGAAACCCCGTCTCTACTAAAAATACAAACATCAGCCAAGCCAGGCGTGGGGGTGCCTCCCTGTAATCCCAGCTAACCAGGAGGCTGAGGCAGGAGAATCCCTTGAACCCGGGAGGTGGAGGTTGCGGTGAGCTAAGATCGCGCCATTGTACTCTAGCCATGGAAACAAGAGTGAAACTCTGTCTCAAAAAGATAAAAGAGAAAGAAAGAAAGAGAGAGAGAAAGAAAAGAAGAAAGAAAGAAAGAGAAAAGAAAAGAAAGAAAGAAAGAAAGAAAGAAAGAAAGAAAGAAAGAAAGAAAGAAAGCAAGCAAGCAAGCAAGCAAGCAAGCAAGCAAGCAGGAAAGCAAGCAAGCGCGCGAGAGAGGCTGGGTGTGTTGGCTCACCCCTGTCATCCCAGCACTTTGGGAGGCCAAGGCAGGCGGATCACCTGAGGTTGGGAGTTGGAGACCAGCCTGGGAAACATGGCAAAACCCCGTTTCTACAAAAAATACAAAATTAGCCAGGCATGTTGACACATGCCTGTAATCCCATCTACTAGGGAGGCTGAGGCAGGAGAATCACTTGAACCTGGGAGGCGGAGGTTGCAGTGAGCCGAGATCATGCCATTGCCGTCTAGCCTAGGCAACAAGAGTGAAACTCTGTCAAAAAAAAAAAAGAAGAAGAAAAAAGAGAAAGAAGAAAGAAAGAAAGAAAGAAAGAAAGAAAGAAAGAAAGAAAGAAAGAAAGAAAGAAAGAAAGAAAGGGCAAAGCAAGGCAAATCTACCTGCTTTCACTACATCTGGGGAGAATCAGGAAAGTCCCCACCAACAACAAGGCCTAAAGTGGAGCTGCCATCTGTAAAACCCAAGCAGAAGAGTCCACGCAGGTTAAAGACATGAAGAAAGACAAGGAAACAACTGACCAAGGAGAAGAACAATCTGGCCCAGCCAGGGTCTGTCTCCTGAGGTTGTCTGGGCAACCAGGGAATGGGACGGAGGAAGGGCGGGCCTCCGAGGCTCCTTTTTGAAAAATAAATCATGATAATACAATAAAATTTAGTTAAAAAAAGAAATTACAAAAAGAATAAATACATAAATAAATAAATAAAAGAAATTACGCATAATTCCTAACGTGTTTGATGACTTGAAAGGCGAGAGGCATATGTGTATGTCACGGTGTTTTGTTTTGTTTTTTTTTTTCCTGGAAACTCACTTTTTAATTATTTTGTTGCATTTCATTTTTATTTTTATATGTTTTTCAAGTCCAGCGTGACAAACATGGTGATTCTCTGTCTCTACTAAATCAAAAAAATTAGCGGGGCCTGATGGCAGGTGCCCATAATCCCAGCCACTCAAGAGGCTGAGACAGGAGGATCGCTTCATCCCTGGAGAGGTTGGTTGCAGTGAACCGAGATTGCATCACTGGATTTCAGCCTGGGTGGCTGAGGTTGCCTCCGTCTTTAAAAAAAACAAAAAGCAAAGACAGAAAAAAGAACAGACCAAAATAGCTCATTGTCTCAGAACTTTCCCCCACAGGATCGGAAACCCCCTGACTCAGGTCAAGGAGGTGGTTTTTCGTTTTACTTCTCTCTCTCTCTCCCCCTCTCTTTCTCTTTCTCCGCTAACTTTTATTTCTTATTCAAGCATACATGTGCAAGATTGTTACATAGGTAAACTTCTGACTGGGGGGTTCAGTGTGCAGATGATTTCATCACCTGGATACTCAGCGCTTTACCCGACAGTTTTCATGTTTTGTTTGTTTTGTTTCTTCCTGAAGCTGTCTCTCCTTCCACTCCTCCTCCTTCAAATAGGCTTCCGCGTGTCTCGTCCCCCTCATTGTGCCCACGCGTTCTCATTTATAGATGAGTTTAGTTCCCCCTTATAGATGAGAACACGCGGTATTTAGCTGATTGTTGCTTTCATCTTCGGTGGTGGCGGTGAAAGAGGCATGACACTAAATCGACCCTTAGGACGCTCCCCTCCGTCCACACCCCGCACCCCCTCCCCCCACACACCAACTTTCCTGCACCCCCTCCTTAAACGCAACAAAGGAAGAAATAAATCAAAGTAAGAGTTCAGCATCCAAGGCAGTGGAGGCGGGGGATCTCAAAGGGTGAGCAAGTGATGGGTGTCGGGGGATGTCGTGGCCTAGGTAGCAAAAGTAGGGGAATGACTTTCCAGCCCCAACACACCCCCTAATCCTCAGCCATAGCTTTGGACTTCATCCAAGGAAGACTGGTCTCAGGGACTCCAAACCCACCCTCTCTGGATTTCTAGAGGATAAGATGTTATGGCCGGACGCGGGGCTCACTCCTTTCATCTCAGCACTTCGGGTGGCCAAGGTGGGTGGTTCGCGTCATATTGGGAGTTCTAGACCGGCCTGACCAATATGGAGATACCCAGTCTGTATTAAAAAAAAAAAAAAAAAAAAAAAAAGCCAGACCTGGCGTTGTGTGCCTGTGGTTTCAGCTACTCGAAAGCCTAAAGACTGGAAAATCTCTTGTACCCAGGCGGCTTAGGTTGCGGCGAGCTGAGGTCGCACCACTGCACTCCAGCCTGGGCAATAAGAGCGAAACTCCACCTGAACGAACAAAAAGAAAAAAGAAAAAAAAAGAAAAGAAAAGAAAGGAAGATTTTATGAAGTATAGTTTACATCAATCTGCTCTCACTGTACCTTGAGATATTCAGAAAATCGCTACTTAATGACAGAAGAAAACACCAGCTAACATGTTTTGGGGGAAATACACATCTTCCTAAAATTGGTAAATTCTACTTCACCTGAAAAGAGATAAGTAAAGTAAAAAGTACAAACAAAACAAAACACAAAAACAAACACGGGCCAAGGCATCATTTGTGGAAATATTATGTAGCAAATTGTTACTTTTTAGAAAGCATTTCTATGTTGGGCAAATATCAATAAAGCCCACGGTAGAGCTGTGAAAGGTGACAGCGTCCACCATTTTAAGTGCTGAAATCCGTGTGGCTCACTTCTTTCATCTCAGCACTTTGGGAGGTTTGGGCTGGTGGATACCTGGAGGTCAGGAGTTCAAGAGCAGTCTGGGCAACATGGCAAAATTCTGACTCCACTAAAAAGGCAAATGTTACCTGGGTAATGTGTCACACAAAATTATGTTCCACGAAGAAGCAGGCCAAATGCCCATGGTCCCCAGTCAAGAAATGAGCTGAGTTTAGAAATTTTTAGTGTCATTGCTGCCTCAAAAGGTGAGAGGTGTATGTTTGTGTCACCGTGGGTTTTTTTTTTTTTTTTTCTTGGAAACTCACTTACTTATTTTTAACTGATTTTTTTCTTTTTTTAGATGCAGTCTGACTCTGTCACCCAAGCTGGAGTCCAATGGCAGGATCTTGGCTGAATGCAACCTCCACCTCCCGAGTTCAAGGGATTCTCCTGCCTCAGTATATCAAGTAGCTGGGACTAGAGGTGTGTGCCACCACACCTGGCTAATTTTTGTATTTTTCATAGAGACAGCATTTTACTATGTTGGCCAGGCTGGTCTCAAACTCCTTAACTCAAAATCTTCCCACTTCCACCTACCAAACTGCTGTGATGACAGGAGTGACCCACTGCACCCAGCCTACTGGTTTATTTTTAAAAATAGCAATTTGGATCGCGTGCAGTGTGTCACGCCTCTCTATATCAACCAACATTCTTTCTTGAGTCTGATGAGATGGGGTCTCCCAGCACTTTGGGAGGCCGAGGACAGCGGATTCCTGGAAGTTGGAGTTCAAGACCATCCTCGGCAACATGGGGAAACACTGTCTCTACTAAAAAGGCAAAAGTTAGCTGGGTATGGTGGCACAGACCTGTTATCCCAGCTACTCAAGAGGCTAAGGCAAGAGAATTGCTGGAACCTGGGAGGCGGAGGTTGCAGTGGCCCAATACCGCGCCATGGCCTGACCAACAGAACTATACTCCATCTCAAATAAATTAATAAATAAATTAGTTGATCAAAAAGTATAAAAATAAAAATGCAAGGAAGTGGCAGGAATGCATGGAAAGGCTTCACTGGTTCCTAAACATCAGAGCACAAAAACAGTACCATCAGGTTGAGATACAGGCCATTGTGAATCTCTTCTCACTGTGCTCAACTGACACCAAAGAAGGGCAGGTTTCCATACAGCCCTTTCATCATCACCGCTCTCCTCATGCCACTGCACTGCAGTCTGGGTGATAGAGAAAGACTCCATCTCTAAATAACTAGATAAATAATAAAAACAATAACTAATGGCAATGATACAGAGAAATAATAACAAACAGCAATAATTATAAAGAAACTCGTGGGAGTGAAAAAATATAAAAGGTAATTTAGATCACATTTAATTGTAGTTAATTTCAAGGAAATTTTTTTCTTTAACCTGTCTATCTTACTTTCTGAGACACTCAGACTGGAGGGCAATGGCATGATCACGGCTCAGTTCAGCTTCGACATCACAGAATTAAGTGATTCCTGTAGTCTCTGCCACTTGGAAGGCTGAGATAGGAAGATCACCTGAGGGAGCCCTGGAAAGTTGAGGCGGAGGTGAGCCGAGATTGCATTCTTACACTCCAACCCGCCTCAAAAAATATAAATAAATAAAAGGTAAATGTAAAACAACAGCAACTTCAGTGGGTAGAAAGAGGAGCAAGAAAAGTAAAAGAAAAAGAAAACAAAGAGCCACTGAAAGTACTGTGGAAACAATTGGAGAGGAAGAAACAACGCAGTGAAAAGCGACAACTAGTGAATGCAAGCGGTACTGCTGCTGACCAAAGTTATCTGGTCTACCTTAAAAATCCCAAGTTGACGGGCAAGTCCAACGCTTGCCGCAGACATCAGTTGACACGGCGACCGGCGACCTGAGGCCTGGGGCCTTAGGCCCTAGTCCCTGGTCTTCCAGTCAGAGAAGCTCGCGGCCATGTCAACTGGATGTTGCTTGCTTCCCACAGGCGGTCGACTCGCGGGCTGATCGAGAAGCCAAATGCCGGCGTCTAATCGACAGGGTCCACCCTAAAGCACAAATGTGGTGCTCGTGGATGGAAGCGGTCAGACCCAGTTGGAACCTTATCACACAGAACCGGCCCAGCTTTGAGGCCATCTAACTTGGCAGACCTGCCAGCCATTCCCCCTCAGTCCGCTGGTTGACCCGGGCAGCGGAGAGGAGTAAAGACACAAGGGTGGTGACTGGCTAGTCTTTAATCCCAGCACACTTGGGGCGGGGAGAGGGACTGTGACCCCAACAGCCACCCAGTGCACGCGCGAACACTACTCGGACACGGACTGCAGGAGCACAACCTCTGACACCTGCGCCTCAACCATTCGCACCAGGGTCGAAGAATCCAGTCCCAACCCTTAGAGTAATTCCCAGTGGGGTGGGGGAAAGAAGCTCAATCACAGAGCTGGAACATCGAGCAGGGGTGCCAACCCTACCTCGGCAACCCCCGGCGCTGCATCTTGGAAAGTCCGCTGGTGGAGACCAGCACCTCCCAAATGCACGATGGGCGCCAATGAACTCTCGCGAGAGACAGCCGCTGCATGCCCGGGGGCTCGGGGGAGGGTGGGCATGAGCAGGCCAGGGAACTAACTCCCCGCGGGCAAAAAGAGGGAAGAAGGAAGGTAGATGTCGAGGGCTGAATTACACAGGACACGCCACAACGCCAGGTTTTTCGCACACTGGTTGAGAGACTCTCATGTGGAGGGCTGACTTTCAATAGGTTGCAGTGAGGGAGCTGCTCTGCTCCATAGGAAACCCTAACCCAGAAGCAGGGCGTTTACGAATGGTTTAGTATCAGATTCCACATAAATGTGTTATGTGATGGGCCAGGAAGCAAACCCCTTTCTGGCCACACGCCATTTTTTAGGACAAGGAGCTCTCTGCACCGGAGCCAGGTCTTGGCGCGCAGCGGGGCGGAGCATCTGGCCAGTGGGAAAGGCGGGGCACCGTCAATCTGAGGTCAACCGAGTCTTGTCAGCGCTGCTGCATCCTTTCTTCTGGGCAGGATTCTGACTTAGAGGCGGTCAGTCATAATCCCATAGATGGTAGCTTCACACCATTGGCTCCTCAGCCAAACACGTACGCCAGATGTCTGAACCTTTGGTTCCTCTCATACTGAGCAGGATTACCATGGTAGCAACACATGGGCAACAACACATGGAGAACACACGCAGTAAAACTAACCTGTCCACATGGGTCTAACCATGATGCTTTCCAGGACATGCACTCCGCTTTTAGGTGAATCCATTCCACTTTGCCTTGCCCTTCACAAAAGAAAGAGAACTCGCTAGCTTCAGTGGCTCAAGCCTGTAGTCCCGGCACATTGAGAGGCTGAGGCCAACGGATCACCTGTTGTCAGGAGTTCGAGTCCAGCGTAGCCAACATGGTTAAACCCTGTCTCTATGAAAATACAAAAATTAGCTCGGCATAATAGTTTCCAAGTTTGGTGGGGACAGCTTATGAAACAAACTGGCTCTGGAAATTACACAGAATTCATAGTATGATTGCTTCTTTGAAAGGTGAGCGGTTCATGATTTTTTTCTCAGCATTTATTCATTTACTTGTAGTAAGTGCCATTTAGTTTCTTACAGTTTACATGCAGCTGGTTTCTTTGCATCTACAGAGATTTAGGATAGTTTTTCTTAATGATAAGTCTACGGTGGAGCTATAATGCACTTTCCGTTGTGAACCCTGAAAACTTGAGACAGGTCTCAGTTAATTTAGAAAGTTTATTTAACCAAGGTTCAGGACGCACACCCGTGACACAGCCTCAGGAGGTTCTGAGGACATGTGCCTAAGGTAATCAAAGAATATTATCATTTTATACATTCTAGGGAGACATGGGACATCAATCAACGTATGCAAGATGAACATTGGTTCGGTCTGCAAAGGCGGGACAACTTAACAAAGGCGGGAAGACTTAAAGCGAGGAGGGGACTTCCTGGTCACAGGTAGTTAAGAGACAAATGGTTGCATTCTTTGGAGTTTCTAATTAGCCTCTCCAAAGGAGGCAATCAAATATGCATTTATCGCTTGAAACCAGGAGGCTGATGTTGCAGTAAGCCGAGATCGTTCCACTGGGCTCCAGCGTGAGAGTCTGAGTGAGACTCTATCTCATAAAAGAAAGAAGAAAAAAAAAAAAGGAAAAAGCAGAGGAGTGACTTTGAAATAGAACGGCAGGCAGGCCCTAAACAGTTGCCAGCTTGACTTTTGCCTTTACTTTAGTGATTTGGAAGCCCCAAGATATATTTTTCTTTCACACAATTTTTAAAACCCAGGTAGAACTGTTCATGCTTATTAAAAAAAAAAAAAAAAAAGGAAGAAAGAAAAACAAATGATAGGCCAGGCACCCTGGCTCACGCCTGTAATCCCAACACATTAGGAGGCTGAGGTGGCTGGATCACCTGAGATCAAGACTTCGAGACCAGACTGGCCAACATGGGGAAACCACGTCTCTACTAAAGATACAAAAATTGGCTGGGCGTAGTGGCGGGTGCCTGTGATACTAGCTACTGGGGAGGCTGAGGCAGGAGAATGGCTTGAATCTGAGATGGAGAGGTTGCAGTGAGCCGAGTTGGCTCCATTGCACTTCAACCTGGACTGCAAGAGCGAAAATGTCTCTGTCTCTAAATAAATAAATAAATAAATAAATAAATAAATAAATAAATAAGCAATGAGGCCCAGCCAGGGTGGAGGTTTCCTATGCAAAAAGGCATGGGGGGAGGGAGGGAAGGAGTGCCCCTGAGGTCAGGGTGGGGCCCGAGAGAAACCAGTTTTCCCTGACTGTGCACAGGTGGCCAGTTTGGGAGTGATGCCTCCATTTTCAATAACAGTGACCACTAGGTGACACCAAATGGCAAACAAACGACAAGCCAGCCTGGAATGGGTGGGGTCCCTGGTTTAGGGGTTGTCGAGGAAGGAGAAGGAGATGGAGGCACACGGGGTCGCCGGTCTTCTGATCTCTCTTGGATTACGTTTCCGGGCCCAGGACACCCACCCAGACAGTCCTCACAGCTCTTCAACCAGTGTCCCTGGGGAAAAGAGTATCAGTTCTCAGAAAACATTCAAACAGACACGCACATGCATTCATGTGAGCACATGATAAGTATACAAGTTTATATCGTGATAGTCACTTTTCTTTTGCAAAATGTCTTATTGATGCATTTCATTACATAGTATTGTTGAAAACATCAAATTATAGGAGTGAGCAGAGTGGCTCATGCCTGTAATCCCAGGACTTCTGGAGACCAAAGTGGGGAGGATGGAGGTCAGGAGTTTGAGACTAACCTGGGCAACACATCGAGAGAGATTACCACTACTTAAAAATATTGCCCAGCAGTGTGGCACATGCCTATATTCTCAGCTACTCAGGAACTTGAGACAGGAGGACTGCTTAACCCCAGAATTCGACGTTGCAGTGAGTGAGCTGTGCGCAGACGACCAGAGCTTTTTCTGTTCTGTACGGCTTACATTTTCAATAATGGTCGCCGCTAGGTGTCGCCCAAAGACAACCAAAACACGTGTCATCCTGGAATACATGGGATCCCTGATGGAGGGGTGGGCGAGGAAGTGGGAGGGGACGAAGGCACACGGGGTCGCCCATTTTCTCATGATTCCCCTTGGACAACGTTTCTGGGTGCAGAAAATTCTCCCAGAACGTCCCCAAAACTATTTAACCAGAGCTATATACATTTGTGTTCCCCCATCCAAATCTCCAATCTTATGTAGTTTAATACTTAAAGTTGCTGAAGTTAGCTATAGACAAAGGAAAAAAAAATTAGAAGTGCAGAGGGAGTGGGTTCCTTCATGTGGGTAAAGGAGAGACTTACAAGACCTGTTTAATGTAGCCTTTTAGTAGCCTTTTATCTGCTCACAGCTGAACCACATGAACTTCTCGTGTTTTGGACTCATCCAAGCCTCAACATTAGCTTTAAGAACTCCTTGATCTTTCCAGCAGGAGAAAAAAGAACATGCAAAACTCTCAGGCTCATTATTATAATCTTCTCAAGGATCAGCCTCATTAGCAGACAGCAGAGTCTTGATCCATTGTTTCACCAAACTTACCACTTGACTGAGAGAATTTGCTGTTGGTCCTAGGGGAACTTCTCATATCCCTTGCAAGCTCTTCAAGTATTTGTGCCTCTTCCCCTTTCAGAAAGTTGTGTTTATCTCAGCATCCCATTCTCATCTCCAAAATTAAAGGATTGTGAAGGATCTAAGATTTTATCCCATTTGTAAACCAACCTATTAACCTTCCATTTTCATGGATGCTGGTAGAAGGCATGAGACACTGAAGTGTGAAAAAAATACCTACTATTTACTGCCTACCTGGAGGCAAAAGCCTTATGTTTGTATTAGTTGTCCTTGTCCATATTACATTTTTTAGAGGGATTTCAAAAGGCTCAGATGGACATTGCACACAGGGAAGATTTGTGCCACAGCTGAGCAGACTCAAGACTAAGAAACCTCAATCTTTTTAAAGTAGGTTACATGCAAACCTGTCCAACCTTTGCCTCACAGAGAAAAATTGTCTTTATTATATTGATTGAGTAATTATCTGCCATTCACCTGAAGAGAAAAACTAGTACCCTTTTTCCAGGTTATTTGTGTACAAAAATCTTTCAAAAATAGCCTGGAACAGGACAGATATTTGATATAAGACACAACAAAACAACAAACTCTAAGAGAATCTTGGAGAACTACATCTCAGTAGCATGCATCTATTCCATTAAATGTTGCACTAAGCAATCCTGTGATAAAAAAAATCCATTGAAGACTTTTGACATGAAGACTAACTTTCGTTGTTTTTTGTTGTGGGATTGTTCAAGTGATTCTCCTGTGTCAGCCTCCAAAGTAGCTGGGAATACAGGCTCCCACGACCACACTCAGCTTATTTTTGTATTTTTAGTAGAGGTGGGGTTTTCCCATGTTGACCAGGCTGGTCTCGAACTCCTGATCTCAGGTGGTCCACCTGCCTTAGCCTCACAAAGTGCTAGGAATGTAGGCATGAGCCACCAGGCCCGGCCCCAGAAATGAAAGTTCTATGTGTGCAGCAATGTAATTCTGACTGATAAATGACAGGTGAGAGTCAGGGAAAATCTAACACAATTCAACATTTTTACACATTTAGACACATTGAAATTGGATAGCTTATTGGAAAAAGTTAAATGACTACCAATATATACAGCATATTTATTCTGAATGAATTGGTAATCTAGATTTGAGAGATAAAATAATTATTTTTACAAAACAGAAACAAAAACTGCATTTCCATATACCAACAATGAACAATTTGACAGTGTTGATTAAAAAAAGCTTAAGAAGTGGGCTCTGGATTAGGAGGGGATTGCTGGAAGAAAAGTAGTAATATGGAAAGTCATGAGACATGCACAGTCAGCTCCTCTTGCTTCCTCACAGGTCACATGAATATTCAGGGAGAGTTAGTATGAAACATGCAGTGGAAATTTGGGCTCTAACATCAGCAAACTCATTCTCCATGGACTTCAGTTGACCATATTGGTTCCAACAAATTCCAGCCAATTTTTAAAAATCTTATAAGCAGAGGAAACGTAAGTGTTTCAACAAGCTGTTTCTTATCTTTCATTCTAAATATCCAATTTTTAAAGTCTTTTTTTTTTTTTTTTTGATAGTTTGGAGGCACAAATTCAGCTTTTGTCGAATGGAATACACAATAGTGTATGACTTTTGTATTAGTTCAGGCTGCTATACCAAAGAACCATGAACTAGACAGCTTATAGACAACAGGATTTAATTTCTCACACTCCTAGGGGTTAGAAACTTGAGATCAGGGTATTAGCATGGTTGAGCTCTGGTGATGACTCTTCTGAATTTCAGACTGCACACATCAAGTTTTATTCTCATTTGGTAGGAGACAGACATCCCCCTGGGGTTTCTTGTATAAAGCCAATAATCTCAATCATCATGGCCTCAACCTCAGGAGTTAATTACAACCTATCTCCTTATAGCATTACACGGGGGGTTACAATTTTAATACAAATTATTGTAACTCTCAAGATTTTTTTTAAAGCTGTCATTATTCCTCCTACTGGGTTTTTCCTATTTGCTTCCTCAGTCTTTCCCTTTCTTTCTGTCTCTTTTTGTGTGAACCTGTTTGCCTAATTCTGTCTCTCAATTGTATTCCTCGAACAGAGGAAGCAAGCTCCAATGCTATGAGATGCTCTATGTACAGACGCACATAACAAAGAACGGAGAGAGTGCTCAGGCCAGTAGACAGAAGTAAGGTCATGCTCTCAGTCTACACTTAACCCTGCCAATTTTCACAAGCATGAGCTTAAAGTCTGATGCTTTCCTGGTCCACCTTCAGTTGAGATCACTTCCGCAATCTCATAAGGGACGTGAAGGCAGAGGCAGCTAACTAAACTGTGTCCAGATTCTGGTCCACACAAATTGTGATATAGTATATACTATTGAAAGGTGCTAAGTTTTAGGGCCATGTTGTCAGAAGGAGCAGATATCTAGCCTCATCTCCCGAGCCCCAGGATTCTCCATGCCTCTGCTTATCTCTTCCTCAGGCTGTCTGTACCATATTGGTCCCTTTCTAATCTCTGCCAAACTCACACCTGTAAGACTCTTCACCAAGGGTGGCTTCTCGCTGACACATTCTTGTGCAGAGATGCCTCCCTGTTGTCATTCTCATCATGGATTAAAGATCACCTCAGTGAGGCCTTTGGGTACCCACATGCAATGACTTTGCAGCTCTTCTCAACATTCTACTTTATATGATAGTCCTTGCTCTTTTCTTTTATATATACTTGCTTTAGTGCTTTTGTCGAGCTGTCTTCAGACTGTTCTGTCCTCAGAGGGGCATGCAGCCATGATGTAATCATTTTCTGTGCTACATGTTGGGCCCACCAAGGTAGCTGGCAAAGGGTGAGTGCAAGGGAAAAGAGATTGGCTAAGTGGGCAATGTGGAAACTGTCGATAATAACATGAGGTGTGTGACTCTTACTTGCTCCAGCTGCTCCGGCAAATCTCAATAGGCACCAGAAACACAGCAGGCTGTAACCACCTCAAGGCCATCACTAACACTGCAGCCCCATGCAGGAACATTATGGAAAAAAATCAGGTACCATTTTTTTGCGTCCTCAAGACACTGACTCTTTAGAGTTCCAGGGGACAAAGGAGCAGGATCAGAAGGCTCCAAGTACAATGAGTGACCTTGGAATCCTCCATTGCCCTCTCTTTGCCTCCACCATTTGGGGTGTGCTATTTACTCATGAGGCACCCTCCCCTTATCCAGGGAAATTATTTAAAACGACTTTCAAATGAGGAGCTCGAAAACCCAACAGGAACTGGCATTTTCCCGTGACTTCAGAGTCAGGGTCCAGTGCTGTGGCACGTTTAGCTCTATCCCATCTTTATCTACCCAAAATCCCTCTGGAGTGGCCATGCCTCTGCGTGATTTGAAGGGCCTCAGGGAGTAGAAGCATTTTTGCAGAGTCTCAGAGCAAAGAGTCTTAGTTCACCAATGAAGAACCAAGGCTGGCAGACACTTATGAGTATGTGAAACAATCGAGGTTACCCACTTCGAGCACCCCTATTTATGAGGAAGAAAACAGTCTTTTCTGTAGCCATTGTCTACATTAGGCTGAGGTGGAGCATAGCTCGTTTTACTTCCAGCTCTCCACAGAGGTGGATGCAGAACCGCAGTCCTGTCCTCTTGAAACCGACCTGGAGAGGACCTCAGGTGAAGCACAACCCTGGAACTGCTCATTCTCTGTGCCCCTGGATATGTATCTAGGGAAGCGGATGCCCTTGCCTTATGGCACATCTGTCCACCCAGCTATTCATTTGTAATACATGGCCTTTAATACTTTGAAGTGAATTTATTTTCACCTAATTTGTTGAGAATTTTTATCATAAAGCGATGTTACCTTTTGGAAAAAAGTTTTCTTCATCTATTTAAATGTTATGCTTGATCCTGGGTCTGTCATTCTGATCAGAAGCTGACAGGTGCATCCATTCCTAGAGAAGAGCATGAGAACGTCAGATCTCACGTTCCGTGAACATGACCTGCTTATGATGTCCACTCTCAGTGTCTGACTCCCTGAAGTAAATTGTGGCCCAGGAACTGTCATCTGCTGTCTTCACTGAATTATGCCAAATGTCTGAAAACTGCATTATATATACGTGATGAATAAATAAGCCCTAACTACAACCTCTTTAGCTATGTCTGAGTGTGCCTGGGGCACACTCAGAGAGATAACAGGATCTCTCTGTTTCAAGGACAAAGTTCAGCTAACAGGAAGCTCAAACGCCCTTTACAAATGTAAGAACATGTTTGTTTTCTATATAATTGTCCAATTATAGAGGGACATGAGTCATTGTGACATGAAAGACCTTCTGGGGTGAAAGAAGAGAAAAAAAATAATAAATACGAAAAATCAGAGCATGCCCCAGCAGCCTTTCCACAAAGCCAAGCATTAGGGATCCACTTTTCATGTTTTATGCCATTCATTTCTCACAAAAACCATATAAGGTTGTGGGGGAAAGTTAAATATTCAATTTGAATTCAATTGAACATGGACAAAAGCAATGGTCACTAAGTCCCAGAACAGGTTGCATGAGCCGCTTGAAGCATTCGTCCAGCACTGTTTTGGAGAAGTATCTGTTTCAATCTATTCCTATATGTTATTGAAAAACAACAGACAATTGCAAAAACAAGTTAACCTTTTCATGTTCCTTGAGCCCAGTTGTGAAGAGCCCTCGTGACTGGGCCTCATGCCAAACAACTCATTCCAAAAAGAGCTAGGGCCCTAGGCCACGCCGAAAGTTCATAAGACCTCTTCTTGTCTGTGCACGGATGGGTGACCTACTCTGGAGTCGAGGCTATTGCTTCCCCGTCTGGTAATGAATCCTCTGCAGTCTGGTAAACGTAAATATGTATATATGTTTCCCTTCTCCCCTTCCCATTGCAATTTGCTTATTATAGCTGCACTGCCATTTGCATGAGATAAGGCTTGTTTACCCTTAAAGGTTTTTTTGTGTGTGTGTTTTCTTCTCCCCTTGCACGTCTCTCGTACAGAACAGAGGCTCATTTTACAATTCTCTATAGAGAATTGCAACTGCAAATTGAGGCTGATAAAGATGCACTGGTATCCTAAGACACAGTTAGTAGCTGGCAGAGTCACCACTGTGCCTTGGAGAAGACATATGCTCAACTACTACACAGCTGGTCCAGAAACTATAGAGTGGTGGGGAAGTCCTGGTAAAAGTTGAGAAAAATGTTAAAGAAGAAGAGAGTTTGACCCTGGAAGGTGCTGTCAGGGACTTTGTCAGCTTCTCCGTTGTGCCTGGTTTGGCGCATTGGCATCATTCACACCTCTAGGTTCAGAATAGACTCATTTCCTCTTGGGGAGGGGACAAGACCTTTCATGGCAAGACCATGAAACACCAGAGGCCTGGAATGTGGAGCTCAGATCAGGAAATCCCCATCCTTCAGAGATTTGGGCATGTGGAGGACATGGGTGTTTATGGTGAAAAAGATTTTAGGCCTCTGATATCAAACTTAATGTGCAGGTAGAGAATAATTAAACCATGAATACATTCAAGGCCTTCACGATATCATATCAGCTGTAAGACAACAGCACCCACTTGTATTAATAATCTTTATGAAGAACATTATCCCAGAGAATTCTCAAAAAAACATTCTCAGTCTACAAATGAGAAAACAAGGCTCTGTGATGTCAAATGGCTGCTCAGAAAAACACAGGTAAGAATGAGAATCTTCCACGGTGAGGGTTGCATGAAATTCCCTTTAAGCTACCTGAGGCTCTATGTCTGTCCCTGACATAGAGGAAAGGGCATGGGGAAGCCTCACTTTCTTTCTATTTTAGAGACAGGGCACAGGACAAGATACCCTAAGACAACCCTTTTGACTTAAAGCAACTTAACTGGGTCTTTTAAAACCTTAAAAGGAGTCTTGAGAAACAACTACAGCAACCCCACACCTGACAAAGGTGTCAGTGCTCGGGGACTCCAAGGTGAGAGAAACCCCTCAGAGGGCCAAGGAATTGAGCAGGTTAACTGAGGGAACAGAAAATCCAAATAGGTATAAATCAACTGAAAGGTAACTCAAATATATCAGTTGAAAAATTGAAATAGAAACATAATTTTTTGCCACATAGATAGCAGATTGACAAAAAAATTAAAAGAATGTTAACATCCAAGGGGGTCTGGATACACAAAAGTAGATAAATTCAGAAACTACTATTTACAGTATACCTTTCACAACCCTTTTGGAATATATTCCGGCTTTACCTATTAAAACTTTACACTTTCCCACTCTTTCACTGAGTAATCATTTTCCTGGGAGACTATAATCTACAAGGGATTAGTAAATGTTGTGAGCTAGATTGCATTCCCTTCCTAAAAATTATATGTTCATGTCCTAACACCTAGTGCCTCAGAACGTGACTATATTTGAACATATAGCCTCTGCAAATGTAGTTAAGTGAATTAATTGGGGTGCATCCTAATTCCAGATGACTGGAGCCCTTATTAGAAGAGGCAGGAAGGACAGAAAAGCACAAGAGAAGATCTTGTGAACACAGAGATAGAAGATGATCATCTACAAGCCAAGGATGGAGACCTCAGAGAAACCACACAGCCAGTAGCTTGAGGTTGGATTTCTAACTTCCAGAATTGTGAGACATTCCATTTTTGTCGTTAAAGAACTTCAGCCTGTGGTACTGTATTACGGAAGTCATAGCAAACTGTTACAGCCTATTAGGACACAGATAAGATATTCCCTGTAGCGGCCAGGCATGGTGGCTTACACCTGTAATCCCAGCACTTTGGGAGGCCAAGGCGAGTGGATCATGAGGTCAGGAGATGGAGACCATTCTAGCTAACATGGTGAAACTCTGTCCCTACCAAAAAAAAAAAAAAACACACACACACACAGAAAAAAAATTATCTGGGCATGGCGACAGGCGCCTGTAGTCCCAGCTACTCAGGAGGCTGAAGGAGGAGAACGGTGTGAACCCAGGAGGCGGAGTGCAGTGAGCAGAGGCTGTGCCACTGCACTCCAACCTGGGCAACAGAGCAAGACTCCGTATCAAAAAAAAAAAAAAAAAAAAAAGTATATTCCCTGTAACATGGCTAAAGTGGAAATAGAATTTACTATGTCAGGCTCAACCAGTATTAAAAGGCTAAATTACTGAGGGAAAGGCTCCACTTATGGAATCTTATGAAGACATATGAGGGCAAATCTCCTGTCCTGATGAGGCTATAGAGGTGGGCTCTGGGAGACACATGTATAGAGTCTCATAAGACCCTTTTGCATAACTCCCACTTTTTGGGTAAAACCTCTCTCTGGTAACAGTGTGAACTTCTAAGACTTAGAGAAGGTCTGGCAAGGCAATGAAGCTGCCTGCTACAGGAAGTATCTGGGGTGGGTAGATATAACAATAAAAATAATAGCAACATGCAAAGATACTCACAACCTAATGTAAAGTAAAAACAACACAGAAGTGTTTCTTTTGACATTCCTGCAAGCATATGACTGGTTACTGTGCACCTAAGTTGCCATTATGGACTAATGGAGGCCAGATTCCTCTGGGAAGGAACTGTGGGTACTTAATGGAGAAAGCCCTAAACGGTTTCTGGGGAATCCTCACATTTGGGTCATGGTCCTGGGCTTCCCTGGTCTTTTCCATTTGGAGACCTCTCTGTGCCCACCTTGACTCCAGACTAGCACGGGCCATGGTTGTTGGCATGGTGCACCTGCCTTTTGTTCAATGAGATAGAGTAGTTGGACTCATCAAACAGCTCCTCAGGGATCTCCTGAATAGAGTTCTGCAAAGAGAGTGCCTGGAAGCCTGGCCAAGAGGCATCAATGGCATCCTGGCTTTCCCCGCAGAGGAAATTCCAGTTAGAAAGTCTACTCCCCATATCAGGCACATAGGAGCATTTGCATAGACCTCCAGCCAGGGAGAAAACAAGATGACAGCTTGAAGCCTTAGAATAAACATCTGAACAGACAAAGGTGATCCCCAGCACTCACCTTCCCCTCCTGCCAGCTGTAACCTGTGGTGTAAATTTGACAGGATTTTAGCCTCCCAATATATGGAAACCTGCTCCTGTCAAGAAAGGACCCATTATCTCTTTCTTTCCCACGAGACGTGGCGATGAGGAGGGGTGTGTGGCTACCGAGATGATATCAAAGGTGAGGCCTGGCCTGGATAGGCCTGCCATGGATGGCCTTGTGTTATCCATGGGTAACCCCTTCCAAATGGCCAGAAGAGCCAGTGGTGCAGAATGAGCACTGTCTCCATCATAAAAAAAAGTTTCTCAGTTCAAGCCTTCCTGAGATGAGAGCCTCAGAAATTCAAGACATAGTAGGAGAACATCTTGCTGTCTTCACACTCTCCTTAGTAAATACAAGGTTGTCTCTAGAATGAGGGCTCCAGGTTACCAGAGTTCTCAACTTCCTTTGAGTTTGTAACTAAGGAAGTGAGGTCACTTCGAGATTCCATCACCTGCGCTCCTGTGTGGGAAAGGCACGAGGGGAAAAGAAAAGGCACCCACAATAGTTTTAAGGATAAACAGCCTTTATCCCAAGTGTATGGCAATGCAGACATGATAAGCAAATAATATAATAAGCAAATTGCAATGGGAAAGAGAGAAAGAAAATATATATATGTATATTTATATGTATATTTTATATATATATACATATATATGCATCTATATATGTATATATACACATTTATATACATATATATATGTATATTTACACTCACCAGACTATGGAGGATTCATTACCAGATTGGGAAGCAAAAGCCTGGGCTCCAGAGTCGGCCACCTGTCCATGTACAGAAAAGGAGAGGTCTCATGAAACCTCGGCACAGTCTGGAACCCTAGCTCTTTTCGTAATGAGTTGTTTGGCATGAGGCGCAGTCACAGGTGCCCTTCACAACTGGGCTCAAGGAACACAAAAGATCGACTTGTTTTTGCAATTATCTGTTGTTTTTTCAATCACTAACGTATAGGAATGGATTGAAAGGTTTCTCTGAAACAGCGCTGGATGAATACCTCAAGGGGCTCATACAACCTGTTCCAGGACTTGGTGACCATTGTTTGTGCCCATGTTCAATTGAGTTCATATTAAATATTTAACTTTTCCTCCACCTTAGATTCCCAATTCTCAGAACCATGTCCACCACCACAGGGCCTGGCTGGGAATATTGTCACTCATAGAGTTTAGAAGATGCAATGCTGGTCAGTGGTGATGCTAGGGTGTTGGATGAGGACAGCTGGGACAGTCCCTCCAGGTTGAGGGAGGAGTTGGCCTCTCTTGCGGGGTCCTTGGCATGTCATTGCCCCTTTGGGCCTCTGTTTTCTTATGTGGAAAATGTAGGAATGATGAGCCTGTTGGGCAGGCCTCACAAGGCGATCATGGGGCTCAGGGAGAAAGAGAATCTGAGGGTGCTTGTGTCTGGCTCATCCTGAGAGGGATGACGGTGACAGCAATCATGACAGCCACATGAAACCGAGGTGTTAAGAGGCCTTGTGAGGTAGTTGGTTCCCACCACACTTTCCAGTTGAGGAAAGAGCTCAGGGAAACCCGACTGCATGCCCAAAATGACACATCCAGGGAGTGTTGGACCTGGGAGGGAGTCTAGAGTCAGAGCTCACTGGAGGTGGTCAGAGCACTAGACAAGCTGACTCAGGCCACTTATCCGTGTCCAAGGTTAGTGTGGCTGAGGCACAACTGAAAGAAGCATATTTTCACTGACCTTGTCCCTCATCCTAGCAGATGGAGACCTATAAGTTGTCTACCCTGTAGCGGAGCCCCAGAGAGCCCAGATGAAGCTGTGACAGCAGAAGGTGAATGTACCTGTAGTGGGGAAGGGCTCCAGGGTTTCAGGGAACAGAGCTTATTTCTCCCAGCTGGAGACCTCCAAATCAAAAAAGCAGAGGGGCTTTCTACTCCAGCCCTTTTCTCCTGGGGCTGCAGTGCCTAAAACACCTTCATTAGACAGACCAGAGGAAGGCCTGGGAGAGCTGGGCTCCCTGTGGCTTTTAAAACAGGTGGAGCCAGGGACCACATGACCTTGTGGCTTATTAAAATCCCACCAAGGAGGTAATTATGGTGAGGTTAATGGCCATAGAGGACAGCTAATGGAAAGACATAGAGAATTGGGAAAAGAGAGCTGAGGGTTTTCAGCTACTCCAAGTGGGTAACCTAGGTAGAGGGCGCCAGGAGGCAGGGGTTTATAAGATTTCAGGGGACAGGACTTGGGTGGGCACCTGAGAGCAGGTGCTCCTCACCACTACCACTCTGATGGTGCAGGTGTCATGCCCTCTCTGGAGACATTCCTCACTGACCTGGTGATGCTGGACATTGCCATGAAGGAGTGTGTGGATGTGAGTGAGCCTGGAGCAGACGGGTCAGGGACCAGGATCCTGAGGTCTGGGAGAAGAGAGTCTTGAACTGAGTTCCTAGATCTCAGTCCTTGCCAAAATTTCTTGCAAGGGCCTCACAGCCCTCCCCACCCCGTAAACAGGGTATTTTACTCATGAGTGATGGAGGCTGAACAGCAGCCATCAGTCCCACTCCCTGAGTAGTGAAGCTGCAGAGCTGCAAGGCCTCTTTTGTGCACATTCTCTGACCCTGGTGGCTCTGTTGGTGGTGAAGCTTGGAAATCCCAGGAAGTGGAGGCTACTCATGGACCAGCGGACCTTTCTGATGGTCTTTGGCTTTCTGTCTTCCAGAGAAATATGATCAAAACCCAGAAAAACACAAAGGTGAGCAGTAGCTGAAGTCCTCACTTTGCGGGAGGGTGGAGGTGGAAATCAGAAATCACCCTGGGCAGGACATTCCCTGGTCCCGTCTTCCACATCTAAGATTTATTGAAAGGGAGTAATACACAGAGAAGGAGGAGACCTATCCTAATGCAGGGTGCAGTCAGGGGAGTGAAGTTGATGACAAGTTCCTAGAGGGAGGGCTGTTTACATTCAACTCTGAGAACAAGTTAGGGCTGCATGATATTGGAGGAGAGGTGACAGCCTCTTAAAAGAAACACCCCATAGACCAGCCCTGCTCCCTTCTTCTTTTATAAGGCCCCTACAGAGTCTCTCACCCAGGCCCTGTCAGCATCCTGTCTTTCCCTCTGTCTCCAGAAGATTAAAGTCCTCCAGGAGATGCAGCGGTTCCAGATAGCTGGAAATAATCATCATCTTCAGACTCAAGAGGAATTTCTGGCTTGGTTCCAAGCCTGGAGCAGCACAATCAGAATAAAAGGCAAAGACCTAGCAGATGAGCAGAGGGCAGGAGGGGAGCCTGTCTTGCCGCCAGCCTCACACAGCCTGTGGCCATGGTTCCCTGGCCGGCATCAGGCCCTGTTGCAGCTGGACCCCAGCTGCTGGGGAGGAACTGGGGGACCTGAGGTGTGGCTTCTGGAACCTCACAGCTGTCACTCTTCTCTGAAGTTGCTATCCATGAAGAACAGGCTGTGATAAAATCTCAGAGCCCTTAAGTGCCTGTTGTTGGAATTGCTTTCATGGTTCACTGAAGTTTGTACTAAGCATGGGCTCTGGAAGTCAGGCTGCTCGAATAGGGTCCCAGCCGCACCATTGACCAGCCCTGCGAGTGGGGCAGAAAGCTCACTGCTCTGGCACTTGAGGCATCACGTCGTAAATTTAATGCACCCAATCCCCTTTTCACTGTTACCTACCTTTCTCTATAATCACCATGACCTGATCTCTGCTAGCATTTTTCTTAAAATGGATAAACATATGTTATATAGTATACATTATTCTTCCTCATGATTTTTTTGCTATATTGTATGTTTCCACTCATAAGAGATATTTAGAGCAGTTAAGTTCATAGAAACACAAAGTAGAAGAGTAGTTCCCAGGGACTACACAAAGGGCAATGGGAAGGGAGTGCTGTTTACTGGGTACAGATCTTCAGTTTTAAAAGATTGAAAAAAAGTTCCTTATGAACGTGGACAGTCGTTGCAAAACAATGTGAATGTATTTAATTTCTTTAAACTGCACACACACAAAACAATACTAAAATGGTTAATTTTATGTATTTTCATATTTTACTAAAATGTAAAAACTACTTTCTAAAATGAACAGACTATAGCTGCTTGCAAATGGTGGGTGAATATCACAAATGTAATGTTGCATAAAAGACAGTAGACATGCCAGCTTGGGCAACATGGTGAAACCCTGTCTCTACCAAAAACACAAAACAATTAGCCGGGCATGGTGGTGCAAGGCTGCGGTCCCAGTGACTCAAAAGGCTGAAGTGGAAGGATATCTTAAGCCTGGTAGGCAGAGGTTGCAGTCAGATCATGCCACTGCACACCAACCTGCAGAAAAGAAAGAAAGAAAAAAGAAGAGAGAAAGAAAGAAGGAAGGAAAAAGAAAGAAAGAAGAAAGAAAGAGAAAAAGAAAGAAAGAGAAAGAAAAGAGATAAAGAAAGACAGAAAGAAGAAAAGGAAAGAAAGAAGATAGAAAAGGAAAGAAAGAAAATAGATGTACAAGTATACATACTATATAATTTCGTTTATATAAAATACTACAATCAAATAAAACTGAGGTTCTGACTTCCACTAACTGTGGAGTAGCTTGTTCAACTCTCACAAATAACGATGATGAAACTTGAATAAAATATATTATTTTAGAAAAACGCCTATGCATAATACATATATGACATATGTGTTTAACGAGTGAATGAAGATTTCAGCTATGCCCACTGTAGCGGAGATAAGCATTGGTTTGACACTAGCCCAATGAACCCTGTTTATAAAACAAAAGTCTTCAAGGTAAAACAACAAAATCCAGAGTTTCTATCTATAATTGTCATTTATAGTTTCTAGTACACAATTTTAAAATCCATAAGACTTGTAAAGAAACGTGAAAATGTAATCCATACACAATATCAAAAGCAGGCAGTAGAAGCTATCCTAGGATGTTGCAATCAGCAGACAAGAATTTGAAGGCAGTTTTTATGAATATGTTCATGGGGAAAAAAGAAAATATTCTGTTCATAAACAAACAGATGTGGAACTTCAGCAAAGAAATGAACTTATATATAAAAAAAAATAGATAAGGAAATGAAAAAAAATTTTGAGTTTGTCCACAGATTTAAAACAGAAGACACAGCAATAGAAATTATCAGTCTGGGGAAAAAAAAGTACAAAAAGTTTAAAGGAAATGAACAGAGTTCTCGAGACCTGTGGAATGATTGAGTCTAAGGAGAAGGGAGAGACAAAAAAAAAAAATTAAATAGGGAACAAAAGCAAATCAAAAACTAATAGCGGAATACTTCCAAAAACTATCCAAATACCTAAATATTTATATCCAAAAGGTCAATAAATACAAAACAAAATACAAATAAAACCACAGCAAGGCCATATCGTGGTTTATGAAACAGTCAAGGCAGGAATTTTGCTTGACTTGCTATGATTTCTAATTGCTACTATTTATGGATACTATGGAAATAAATAGTAAATAGAATGGAAGATAGGTTATTCTCAGAGTTTTTTTTTTTTCTTTTTTTGCAAAGATGACTGTTATTAAAGGTAGATGACTTTCCAGCTGTCGAAAGGGGCGTGGCAGGGGAGGGGCGAGGAGAAGGGTCGGGGCTGAGGGAGGGGCCCTGCAAAGGTCTGGGCGCGCCCAGCTCTCCGCGAGCAAGCGTTATGGCAATGCTGGGCAGGCTGTCGGAAGCTCCCGGGCTCTATCTTGTCAGAGAAAAATCAAACTTCAGGCACACAGTCGTGCAACTGGCACGTGGGGAGACTGTGTCACAATTACAAGTGAGACCACCTGCCCTGGCCATGCTGTCTCCTCGCACGCAGAAGTTTGGGAACAGATAGGCTCCCCACAGCAGGGAGGAATTGCACTGGAAACATGGAGGGGCGGAGGAGAAGATGAAATTTTCCCCGTAGTGTTGGAACTGTAGTCTCAGAGAAGATGAAACTTACCCCGTAGTGTTGGCACTGTAGTCTCAGATCCACTCCCAGCCTTTTTGTCGCGACAGTCGGACTATAATCCCAGCATGCGCTGGGCTTAGGGGCGGTGCCCAGCCCTGGAGGAAAGGTCAACAGGGTGGGTTCCCTGGCATGGCATCCTGGGAGTCATAGTCCTTAAACGGTTTCCAGCACGTCGATCGCAAGGCTACCGAACTACAATCCCGGGATGCACAGGGATTGGGGCGGTGTTTAACGCGCCGGGTGGGGGGGGGCGGGGGGAAGGATAGAGAGGCGCGTCCCTGGCCAGGCATGCTGGGAGTTATGGTCTCTTAACGGTTTCCAGCGATTGGGCCCCGGCCTGCACACTACAATCCCAGCAGCCACCGGGCTTCGAGGCGGTGTGTAGCACTGGAGGGAAGGATAGGGAGGTGCGTCCTTAGCCAGGCGTGCTGGGAGTTATGGTCTCTTAACAGTTTCCAGTCCGTTGGTCTCAGGCCTACCTGACTACAATCCCAGCATGCGTTGGGCTTGGGGGCGGTGCGCAGCCCTAGAGGAAGGATCGGGACGGCGGGTACCTCGCAAGGCATCCTGGGAGTCATAGTACTTTAAGTATTTCCGGCCCATTGGTTGCGAGGCCAACGGACTACAATCCCAGCATGCGCTGGGTTTGGGGGTGGTGTGTAGTATGGCAGCGAAGGATAGGGAGGCGCGTCCCTAGCTAGGAGTGCTGGGAGTTATGGTGTCTTAACGGTTTGCAGCCCATTGGTCGCCGACCTGAGAACTACAATCCCAGCATGCGCTGTCTGTCCTCCCCCGTGGTGCGCAGCTCTGGAGGAAGGGACAGGGCGGTGTGGGCCTCCGCCTTTCCTAAGCGGTGCCACCCCATCGCCAAGGGAGTCCGGAGAAGGACTTGAGGGGCAGGTCTGGCTGGGCGATGAGGACGGTGTGACGCTGCGAAGTGCACCTCCCTTGCTCAAATCGGAGGGGTCTGGTCCTCACTGAACAGCCCGCTGAACATCTCGGTGTCCTCTCACATACACACCCGCGGGGGGTTTCCAGAGCATCGCACCTCTTCCAGCCCAGGGAGCCGCCTGCTGTGCTAAACTCTATGGGAACTGAGACATCCATCTGCTGCGTGGCCCACCCGTGCGCAACTTCAGAGCTTTCAGGGGGTGATGCAGGCTGTGGCTCCTTCGCGAAAATGTCACCCTCTACAGCGCCTTTCCTGTGATATAGAAGTTGACGCGTGAGAGAGAGTATTTATTGGGTTACCCAGGATCTGCTAACAGCAGAGGAGAAAACCACAATTTCCAGGCATCATAATCTACCTAAAGATGATGGTTTAGATGTTTTACAGTTGAAATCACCAGCCTCACCTCAACTGAGTCCTGACTGACGAGTGTCTCAAAAACACAGTTGGTGACCTGATCCCTCAGGAACAAGTGGTGCTGCAGCTTTGAGGGGATGCCTTTCAAGGTGCAGAGCACTTGGGCAGCATTGGAAGTCATTCATGTTTTACATCTCTGCTTTGGATGGAAAGTTGATCACCCACAGCCGTTGGGGATGTACCTTAATATGCTGGGGCTTATCCGTTAAATTTTTCTGTCTAGACAATGAAAACCCAGGTAACCTCTTAATAATTGACGTCCCTAAGTTCCTTATGTCCTCAGGATGGTTCCTTTTGTTCCCAGATGTTACCAACTTTCATGATGCATCTAATCTGTACAAACCTGTGTATTACTCTATGTGAAAAGATACTTTGTTCAAATTACATGTTCTTATAATTTTCACTTGTGATTAGTGAGTATGGGACACTATTTAAAAAACCTGAAAAACCTCATCATAGCAATTGAATCATGTTACTGTACTTTATGAGGAATTAACCGCTTTAGGATTAATTACACATGGGTTCATCAGCACATTTGTAAAGAAAGGAAGAAAAACTGTATGGCCTTTATGAAATTGGAAAAATAAAGAACTATATATAGGGAGACCACAGCACAATACTAGGGCCCTTCTCTTATTTTAAATAGACTCTATGGGGTCGAATGCCTGCATTCCTAACCTGTCCTGCAGTATTGTCATTCTACTCTTCACTGTGTATTTATGTGGGGGTTTCTGAATTCACTGGTCCACAGCGTGGGGATGTTGTAACATGAGCGTATCCGTCATCTGTCACCTTAATAATTAATGAAGAGAAGAGCCTTGAGATCTGTGTTCAGATGCACTGCTGCTGAGTATGTGCCTGCAAAGACACTGCCCACAGCGGTGGTCTCAGAAAGCTGAACCTGATGCCACCACAAGCTGCTGTTCACAGATCTCGGTCCTCCTTGTGATTTGAGTCTCCTGCTTAGATTTATGGTTGTGAGCCTGCTATGCTCACCCCATTTATGGTAGTATCTTTTGTGTTGCCTTTTCCATTCCATTTGTTTCCTGGGAACTCACTGTGTAGCTGCAATTCGGAGAATATGTCGGATTCCACCCCCCACTACCTAAGTCACTGTACACTGGTCACATTTGTGTCATGTTGTCAGACTCCACGCTCTTCCTCTCTAATGGAATTTGTTGAAGAAGTATAGTTACCTGTAGATCTCCTCAGTGTAATGTGGCTGGGATTCATTATGAAGCTGGGCATGTTGTCCTTGGCCTCGTTGACATTATTCAAAATACCTTTCCCATATTTTGAAGTTTGATACTATTTTGTTAATGTGAACACTTGCCATAGCAGGCTTTATTAAATATCTTTGTGAATTTAACTGTCAAAACAACTTATGAAGTAGGCACATGATCCCCATTTTACAGGTGAGGAAACTAATGTTCCAAGATTTTGCGTAATTTAATTAACTTTACACAACTTTCTGGTGCATTTTGAATCTTAAGTTGGATCTCTGCCTCCACAGTGTGCGGGCTTACCTCCTTTTCTATTTTGTGCCTCTCTGCTAGCATCTGCAAGGGTACATGTTTTATTTTTAGTACATCTTTTACTTGATGGTAGGAAACTTGACAAACAGGTCCTCAGTGGGAGAGAAAACTCACTGGAATTTGTCCTTCTCTCTGCTTCTTCTTACCCTGGCAGGTGTGAGAGTTATCAAGTGAGATGGAGCAGTGGTAGATCCTGAACAGCCCTCACCTGGAATATTGGTTATTATAAAAAAAATAGTCCTCTCACTTTTTACAAGTGTAATTTCTTTGCCTTAAAGTTTTGTCTGGGCTTTCTCTTACAGGTTCCTGTGAATGAAGTTGCAAATATTGATGAAGATAATACTACTGCCTTGCTGTCAAACAGTAACAGTCGCCTTTTTTTGTATCTCCAATTATAATTGCAATACATACTGTAAAAAGAAAAGAACACATCATAAATATCTTTATAAAGCAAAAGTCTTGGCTGGTGGCCAGGAGCAGTGACTCATGCCTATAATCTCAGCACTTTGTGAGGCCGAGGTGGGTGGATCATGAGGTCAGGAATTTGAGACCAGCCTAGCTGACATGGTGGAACCCCGTCTCTACTAAAAAATACAAAAATTAGCTGGTCTCGGTGGCGGGTGCCTGTAATCCCAACTACCCACGAGGCTGAGGCAGGAGAATCACTTGAACCCAGGAGGCGAATGGTGCAGTGAGCCAGGATCATGCCACTGCACTCTAGCCTGGGCAACAGAGTAAGACTCCATCTCAAAAACAAAACAAAACAAAAAACTTGGTTGGCATAGTGGCTCAATCCCAGCACTTTGGGAGCCCAAGGCAGGTGAAATGTTTGAACCCAGAAGCTCAACTCTAGTGTGGGCGACATGGTAAAACCCTCTCTCTACAAAAATACAAAAATTAACCAGTTGTGGTGATGTACACCTGTATTCCCAGCTACTAGGGAGGCTGAGGTGGGAGGATTGTTTGAGCCTGGGAGGCCAAGCTTGCAGTGAGCTGTAATCACACCACTGTGCTTCCATGTGGGCAACAAAGTGAGACCCTGACCCAAAAAATAAAAATATAATAAACTGAAAGTCCCCTTTATTCCCTTCTCTTCAAACTCATTTTTTTTTAATTTGAAAAACTGTTAAGAGGTTGTTTTTTATTCTTCTGGCTAAGTTGTATAAATTTCTTTTTTTTTTTTTTTTTTGAGACAGAGTCTCACTCTGTCACCCAGGCTGGAGTGGTGTGGCACGATATCGGCTCACTGCAAGCTCTGCCTCCCGGTTTCATGTCATTCTCCTGCCTCAGCCTCCCGAGTAGCTGAGACTAGAGGTGCCCGCCACCACACCCGGCTTATTTTTTGTATTTTTAGTAGAGACAGGGTTCCACCGTGTTAGCCAGGATGGTCTTGGTCTCGATATCTGGCCCATTGATCTGCCCACTTCGTCTTCCCAGAGTGCTGGGATTGCAGGCATGAGCCACCACGCCTGGCCTGTTCTATAAATTTCTAAGTGATACACATAAAGTTTATTTTAAAAATTACACTATATTTTTTAAAATTTACTCTTTCTCCAGGTGTATTCTATCTATCTATCTATCTATCTATCTATCTATCTATCTATCTATCTATGAAAAGGCCTTGTTCTGTCACCCAGACTGGAGTTCAGTAGCTCAATTATGGCTCACTGCAGACTCAAACTCTCAGGCTCAAATGATTTTCTAACTTCAGCTTCTGAAGTAGCTGGGAGTACAGGTGCATGCCACTATTCCTGGTTAATTTGTAGTTGTTTTTTGTTTTTTTTGTTTTTTTTCTTTAAGCAGGGTCTCACTCTGTCACCTGGGCTGGAATGCAATGCACAATCACAGCTCACTCTAGCCTTGACCACTCAGGCTCAGGCAATTCTCCTGCCTCAGCCTCCTGAGCAGCTGGGACCACAAATGTGTATTAGCACACTTGGCTGTTTATTATTATTTGTAGAGACAGGGTCTCCCTATGCTGCCCAGGCATGTTGTGAACTCTTGTGCTAAAGCAGTCTGCTACCTCGGCCTCCCAAAGTGCTGGAATTACAGGTGTGAGCCACCACAACTTACCCAGCCTTTTTACTTTATGTAAGAATAGCATCAGTGTATTAAAAACATAATGGAAATTATTTATGGTGTCTTTTCAATTCTTATGCATTAAAGTTCTCTTATTAGAGCCTTTTATTAACGGTTATAGTGTATTTTCTGTAAAATTTTACTGTCATACACTACATGCCAATGATTCAAGATACCGGAACTTCATGAATGCACAGTCACAGTAGAATATTTTAGTTATCTAAGAAATATTTTTATAAATGATATATCAAGTTTATATGCAAGATAGCTGGGTCTAGTAGCAGGTGCTTGCAATCTCAGTGAAGGCTGAGGCAGGAGAATGGTTTGAACTCAGGAGGCGGAGGTTGAAATGAGCTGACATCTCGCCACTGCACTTCAGCCTGGGTGACAGAGCGAGACTTTGTCTCAAAAAAAGAAAAAAAACTTTGCCTGCAAGATTTTATGAGTAAGTATGTTTCTTACTTTTCTTTACAATTCCATATTACTGTCTCGATTATTTAGAATAGGTTCCAGGGAAGCAGTTGATTTCATTTTGCGTTTTACGTATGTATTATAATTTTGGATGCTATAATTTCCAACTCTGCCTGTACACTTCAAGTCAATGTGGATTTTTTTTTAATAGTACAAACTGTTCATAGATTCACCTTCATAATGTTAAAAGCAGTGGCAGCTCCTGGTTTAAAAAGGGAACAGTGGAAGCAGCAGGCCATTTTATTTAAAATTGCGTTAGATTTTTCAGATGGATGATAGTTAAGATCATTAAATCCCATTACTGCTTCTAAGATTTCCACAAAATAACACATTAAATCCTCAGTCCTAAGCAATCACGACAGAGATTCAAAATTGCCTCTTAATGTCAAGGTAAACAGCGCAGTTTCTTCTCTTGCAATAAAGGTACATCATTTGATATACAAGGGAGCATCGCAGTCAGACACTTACAAGATCGTGCTGTAGAAATAACTTCCATGTTTTCATCCGCCATGGGTATCCTCACCTCTGTCTCCCATGCACTAACACTATCAGTTTCCTCATGTGTCCTTTCTACTTTCTTTGAAAGAGGATGCTGATTGCAGACAATACATGACAGAGGCATTTCAAATCAGAAAGGAGTTTCTTGAGATATACATGATTTTAGTTTTAAGTAGAATTTCCTGAAGGGTTTTAGTTACAATACCACGTTCAAGAGGATGGTGGTGAAACTCATAGTAAGCGTTTGGCAAAACATAGATTATGGGGTAGCCATCTCCTAGAAACACTTCATCGGGGTTTATATATGACATGTGAAATATCGTAGGTTTAATCCTGGCACAGAACCAAAACTGAGTGCATTTCACTTGAACAGCTGACCAATCCCCAGCACAGGTCCATATCAAGAAACGGAGAAGAAAGAATCCATTTAACCCCAGAAACGTTTTCATTTGCCCAAATTGAAAAACAAATTTCACTCAGGCAACTAATGTTGGGTTTAATTAAAATATAAATCGGTCATACGTTTTCAAAATTAAATTATATGTGTGTGTGCTTGTCTCTATAAATATGTCCCTAACTTTGCTCATGGCTTATCTTCCATATTTTTTGGCTGATTTTCAGTGGTTGTTTTATCTTGTGTGGATGAATAGTCATTGTAATAGTCTTAATTTCACAAGGTGTTTAATTATAAATCTATACTTCCTTTGTGTGAGAGAAAATCTTTTGTGAACAAAATTTAATTTTTGGAAAGCTTTATAAGTCCATATTTTTTCTTTTAAAAATCGTGATTGTGGTAAAAACACATAATGTAAAATTTACCATCTTAATTCTTTTTAAGTGTATATTTCGTTAGTGTTAAGTACATTCACATAGTTATGCAAAAGATCTGTAGAACTTCTATGTCTTGCGAAACTAAAATTAAATTCCTTTTAAGACAACTGCCCATTTTACCATCTCTTCAGCCCTTAAGAAACACCATTCTAACTTTTTTTCCTATGAGTTTGTCTGCTTAAGATACCTGATTATTAATGGAATCATAGACTGTCACTTTGTTCCTGGCTTATTTCAGTTAACATGATGTTCTCAATAATTATCATATAATGTGACTTTTTAAAGACTGAATAATATTCTACTTTATGTATGTGTCACTTGTTATTAATCTGTTCATTGGTCAAGGGACATCTGGGTTATTCTGCCTTTTGGCTTGTGTTAGTAATGCTGCAATAAATTTGGGTGTGCAAATATCTCTTCTGGATCATGTGTTGTATATTTTAAATACATAGCCAGAATAGGGTTTGCTGGATTGTATAATGATCTTATTTTAAATTTTTTGAAGAGCTTTCATACTATTTTAAAAATAGGTTTGAGGTGGTAGATTATTGTGACTTTGCTTTGCATTTTTCTAGAAGAGAGATGTCGAGTATCCTTTTAAATGCCTAGTCATTTCTATATCTTCTTTGGAGAAAGTCATTTCAAACATTTGCCATTCTAAATCAAGTTACTAACTTTTTTTGTTGTTGAGTTTTAGGAATTTATATATTTTGAAAATTAACATCTACCAAATATGTGATTAGAAAATATTTTTACTTTTTTTTGTTACATGTATGTGTGTATGTATGTATGCACATATATAACCCTATACAAGGCAGGGTTTTCCTATGTTTTCATGGCTAGTCTCAAACTTTGGCCTCAAGTAATTGTTCTACCTTGGCCTCCTAAAGTTCTAGAATTATAGGCATGAGCCACCATGCCTAGCTTTCACCCACTTATTAGGTGACATTTGTATGCCACTAAATGTTTTATTTGATGTGTAGAATAGTTGAAGCTTAATGTAGTCCCTTTTTTTGTCGTTGTTCTTTTCCTTGTTGCATATGAATTTGATGTCAAACTTAAGGGAAGAGTTTTAAGACTTATGTCATAAACTTTTCCTCTATGTTTACTCCTAAGAATTTTATTAGTTTTTATGTTTAAGTATTGAATCCATTAAAAAAAAACTTTTCTTTTTTTATGTGATACAAAGGAAGCATCCAACTTTATTTTTTTCTCTGTAAATATTCAATTTGGAAAATTCTTTGTTAAAGAGATTCTTATTTTTCTATTGTGTGATCATGGAAAGCTTATGGAAGAGTATTTTATCACATATGCAAGGGTTTATTTCTGGGATCTCTATTCTGTTTCATCATCTATGTATCTGTTTTTGTGGCAATACTATATTTTTTTTATTTTCGTAGCTTTGTATTATGATTTTAAATCAGAAAATTTAATAACTCTTTGTTCTTTTTGAAGGGTGTTTGGCTAGTCACATTTCCTAAGCAACCTTTATAATTATACACAAAAATTCTGCAAAAAAAATACCATTGGGATTTTGACAAAAATTACATTACATTTTTATATCATCATGAGTAGTAATGACAACAATTTTTTTTTTTTTTTGGAGGTGGAGTTTTAGTGAGTCACTGAGGCTGAAGGGCAGGGGTGTGAGATGTGCTCACTGCAGGCTCTGCTTCCCAGGTTCAAGCAATTCTCCAGTCTCAGCCACCAGAGTAGCTGGGAATACAGTCATGCACCATCACATCTCGCTAACTTTTGTATTTTTAGTAGAGATAGGGTTTTGCCATATTCACCAGGCTAGTCTCAAACTTCTGCTCTCAAGTGATCCACCCACTTTGGCCTCCCAAAGTCCTGGGATTACAGGCATGAGCCACGTGCCGGCCCTGACATCTTAACAATATTAAATCACCTGACACTTCAGCAAGACTATAGAAAGGTTTTGCTTAATTTCCTCTTATTTACGTATTTGCCACATTTTCTTGCTTTTGAATTCTAGTTTCATTTACTTTGTATGACTTCAGTTTTCTTAAATTTAATAAGACATGTATCCTAACAGAATGTACCCTGTGTGACTTAGAATATCGCAGATTTTGCTCCTTTCAATTGGAGAGTTCTGTAAATGCTGGTTGGGTCTATAGTGTTCAGGTTTGGCTTTCTTACTGATATTACATCTGACTATTCTAGTCGTTATTGAAAGTGGAGTCTTGAAGTCCACCATTGTTGTGTTGCTATGTATTTCTTGCATGACTTCTGTCAATATTTCTTTTACATATTTGAAAGACAAGAATCAATTGAACCTGGGAGGAGGAGGTTGAACTGAGCCTATCGCGAGATCGTGCCACTGCCCTCCAGCCTGGGAGAAAGAAACTCTGTCTCTAAAAAAAAAAAAAAAAAAAAAAAAAACAGAAAGATGTCAATGCTATTTATAGTAATATAAAAATTTAATGTAATTTTTGTCAAAATCTCATTGGTATATTTTTGCAGATTTTTCAAATTATATACATATATGATTTATAAATTATTGTTATAGATTCCTTGAAAGTTAATCCATCTCACCATTACATAATACCAATCTGTCTCGGCCGGGCGGGTGCAATGGCTCACGCCTGCAGTCCCAGCACTTTGGGAAGCCAAGGCGGGTGAATCATGAGGTCCAGAGATCGAGACCATCCTGGCCAACAAGGTGAAACGCCATCTCTACTAAGAAGTACAAAAATTAGCTGAGTGTGGTGGCGCATGCCTGTAGTCCCAGCTACTCAGGAAGCTGAGGCAGGAGAATCGATTGAACCGGGGAGGCGGAGGTTGCAGTGAGCCGAGATAGTGCCACTGCACTCCTGCCTGGTGACAGAATGAGACTCTGTCTCCAAAAACAAAAACAAAAACATAATACCAATCTGTCTCTTGTTCACATTTTTGATTTAAAATATATTTTGTTTAATATAATTATGACCATGGCCCTCCAATTGTAGCTACTCATTGCATAAAGTACATTTTCTTTATACTGTTACTTTCAACTTATTTGAGTTCTTAGAGCTGAAGTGACTCTTGTAGAGAGCACATTGCCGGATCTTCTTTGTTCTTAATACATTAAATTATTTATTAACTTTCTTTAAGGTATTTAGCTTTTTATATTTGAAGTAATTACTGCAGTTAATGAAGTTACTTTATTATTTGTAATTGTGTTCTGTGTTTCTTGTAGATGTGTTATTTATCATTTTTTCTCTTACTTCTTTATTTTTGTTTGTTGATTTTGTAGTGACATGATTGAATTTCTTTCTCATTTGCCTTTGCGTACATTCTACAGGTTTTTTTGGTAATCATCTTGAGAAATAAAGACTTCATAAATCATCTTAAAGTTATGACAGTATATAACAACTATATTTCAACTGAATGCAAAGTTGTACCTCTTCACATCCCCACCGTTTTATTAATATCACATATTATCTTTTCTTATTCTCTATGAACACACATTTATGCAGATTTTTGCTGCATTTTTTAAAGTCCATGGCAATATTTTGAAAATTTTGTGCACCATCATTATGACAGTAGAGATTTCTTTACCTGTTTATATATTTACCTTTAATATAGCACTTTCTATTTTCATGTGCTTTTATGATGCTGTGCAGCAACATTTCATTTTTTGACGTGATAGAGTTTCTTTAACGTTTCCTTTAGGACTGTTCCAGTGGTTAGTAACAGACTCAACTTTTATTTATTTTGGAAAGGTTTAGTTTTTTTATTTCTGAAGTGATATTATTCCAGCTGAAGGTTTTTGTTTGGAAGTATTTCTTCTTGTTTAATTACCTTGTCATCTGGGGATTTCTCAGCTACTTTTTAAAAATAACCGCTTTATTACTTTTCTCCTGTATTGTTTTTGTAAGATAACAAAAAAATGTAAATATTTATATTTATAAATATAATAGTCCACTTGATGGTGTGCAGTACGTCCTATACTTTTTTCTACATTCTGTTTAAAAAATTTGTTTTTATCACTCAATATTTATAACTACAATGTCATTAATTGTGTAATTTTTTTCTCCTTTATTAGTCTGCTTTTGTGAGTGTTGATTAAATTTTTAATATAGTTATTATGTTCTTCAGATCCACAATTGTTGTAGGTTTTTAAAAATATTTTTATTGATATCTCATTTTCTTTATGTATCACTTCTTCTAATATTCTTTTGTTATCTGTGTTCTGTTTTTGTTCATTAAACAGTTTTTTTCTAATTACATTTTATTGAAAACTGCACTGAATGCTAAATGTCCATCTTTACAATAAACAACTACAGTAATGGTAACTCGTACTACACTACAACAAAACGTACTTCTGATAGCCATTATTTTTCTGTTTGGGACAATTTAAAAAATTTTTCTTTTCTTACAAAAACGTAAATGTACCTAATCAAAGCATCAAAATAGGCCATCTTTTTAAACAAAAAGACAATGATTCACAAAAGACTATGAACAGAACATGTAACTAATTGAGGCAAATCTAATAGAATTTGTTAAAATCAGTCACATCCAATACATCTGAAGTGTTCTTGTATAAAACACAACGTGAAGAAAAGAAGACTTTATCAATGTCTTAAAAAGTGGGTTTGTTCATAGAGCATCTGACAAGTTACCATTAAAAGTGTTTCCTGTGACATAAGAAAATGCAATATTATTTTTCTTGAACCCTTTTAGTGCAAGGGTTCAAGAAACCTTGAACCCTTTCCACTCAATAAAATAGCAGAGGATCTGAAACTGAGAAAATATACTTCATTACAAACAGCTTGTGAAACTTAATACTTTTTTTTTTTTTTTTTTTTTTTTTGCTTGCATTATCGGAGGCTTTTACTGAACTTGCAACCGACTTGCCCGCTCAGTATGCAGTTCAGATATGAGAGATGCTTCTCTGTACAGGGGCCGGTACTGTCTTCAATCCTATGGGTGCGGATGACTAACACAGGCACATAGTTTACTCCACATTTTCTAGTAATGTGATCTTCCTATTAGCAAAAAGCGGTAAACAGTCCCTGTAGACTGAAGGGACTCAAGTCAAAAGATGGGGATTTCCTCCTCATGGTTTTTATTTTGATGTTTGAAGTCTTGATGCAACACTCTGAGCAGGGTGTTCCGGACCTGCTGTGCCCAAGGGACTGATAAAGGAAAAAGTTCTATTTATTCTTTGTGATTTGACGCACAGATGAAAAACAACACACAATAACGGAAGTTGGTCGTTAATAAATCACACTCTAGTCTTTCAGAGCTTCCGTAAGCAGACGACATCTTCAGTTTTCTAGCTCTTGTAGTTTTAGCACTGCAATACCAATGAGCCTATGTCCAGAATCAGCTAAAAAGAGCGTCAGATTCTTTTTCTCTTAGTTTATCTATTTTTCACTGTCTCTTGTTCCCAAGTGTATCTGAATGATTACCTTCCGGCATTGTCTGTTATTTCTCCTTGGCGTACTCTCGATTGTCCCCGTGTTTGACGGCTGGTTGGGAGAGGGCGCTTGGGAAGGATGTTCCACTGTGGGGAGTTTGTGAGTCACCGGGATGCCTCCAGGGAAGATCCCTTCCATGGATGCGGGAAGTCCTCCTGGAGCCACCCCCACGATGCCTGGATGAATTGCTTGCTGGTCTATTTCCCACCAAAGCACAGATATGACAAATAATTCCTTGTTCACACAGTTTCTTAAGCTTCCTGGGATGCGGCCTGTGATGGCTCCGCAGATCTCCGTGGCAGCTGTCTCCCTCATCTCCAGTGACACCTGCTGGCTGTAGCAGGCAGTGTGAGGAGTGCAGATGAGATTGGGGCCATCTTTCAACGGACCCTGAGCAAAGCTAAAGGGCTGCGACTCATTCACGTCGAGGATTGCCCCTCGTATCCTGCCCTCCTTGAGGGCCTGTGCTAAGGCTTTCTCGTCCACCAGGCCACTACGGGCTGCATTCACAAGGAATGCTCCCTGCCTCATCTGCTTTATGGTAAAGTCATGGATAAGGTGGTGCTTAAGTTCGTGGAGACTGCAGTGCAAGGAGATGCAGTCGCTCTGCTACAGCAAATCCTGCAGGGTGTAGACCCTCTGCATGCCCAGGGACTGCTCGATCCCATCCTGCAAGTAGGGGTAATAAAATATGACGCTGAATCCAAAGGCTGTGGCTGGAACTGCGAAAGCCTGCTGCGTGCGACCCTAGCCGATGAGGCCCAGCGTCTTCCCACGAATGGGGGCCACTCCCGAGGCCACCTCGCAGATCTGCTCCGTTCTCTGAACCCGCTTGCCTTCCCACAGTGCCTGGTACAGCCATGTGTTCCTCCGGTACATGTTGAGGATGTGGCAGTTGGTGGAATTTGCTGTCTCTTCCACGGCTGCGGACGGGATGTTTCACACAGCAATTCCAAGCTCGCTGGCAGCCTTGATGTCCACGTTGTCATAGCCACTGCCCACCCCCACGATCACTCTCAAGGCCTTGAAATTTGCCAGATCCTCCCTGGTGAGGTGATGGTGTGGTACATCATGGAGCCCACGGCTCCGTTTAGAACTTTCTCGTGGATCTCCTGCGTGGACTGCATCACAGAAGGCCACGGTGGCCAGGTCCTTCAGGATGGGCATGTACACAGTGCAGTCACGGCCGACCAGGAACGCGGCCAGTGAGCGGGGGCTCAGGGGGTCTTTCATGATCTGGCGGCGAATTCCTTCACAAATTCTGTCCAATCGCTGTCTCTTGACTTAGCGCTTATCGACAAGGGCCATTCTTTACGGAACTTTGCAACTCTCAGCTCAAAAGGCAAAGCAGTCCTCTAAGAACTTAGGGGAACTCGCAGGAGTCTGTATGCATGATGCCACTATGAACCCAATATAAATTTGTTCACAAACTCTATAGTTCACACGATGGGCTGTCCGTCTTTTTAAGGGAATATAGCTTCATTGATTCAAAACCATTTAAGGTGATGAAACCCATTTGCTTGCAACTCAGCCACCATCGCGCAGTCAAGCAAAAAATCTCACCACGACCCTAGGTCTGGAGCTCCTGGAGTCCGCGACCGCTGGGGGTGGAGGCGGCTTCGTCCTGGTGCAGCCAGGTGCCTGCTCCTGCTCTGAGACTTGGGCGTGGGTTGGGGGTCCACCCGGGTGTCCTGCATGGTGTCGAGTCTCCTCCCTTGCGGGGGCCCTGCGGACCGGAGGAGTGTCCATGTCATTAAGGAGCTTTGATAATTATTTTGATTTTTGAAATTATATAATGCGAATACAACAAAAACAACAAAGAATAAACCTACAAATTTTGACCTTTAAAAGTCAACAAATATTTTTAAAGGTCGATATTTGTAGGTTTATTTTATTTCTTCATTTGGGACATGTTTTCTTCCTTTTCTGTATGCCCTGCAATCTTTTGATGAGATTCAGAAATTTATAAAACAACTGTGTAATGTAGTATGTACAAACTTTCTTACTACAAGATAATACAACAATCAGTGAGGCTGTACATCCTGGTGCTTCATTAACAGGGTCCTCAATGTGTCTTCTGTGGGCTTGTGTGTGTATTTTTAAGGTAAAGATATTTTTTCCCATTGTTTTCCAGACACGGTAGTCCTTTGCTTCCGCAGTTGATTGCAGTGTTTGTTTCTCTGAGGCTGTGATAAGCATGGAACTTCTCTTCTCAGCAGTCATAAGTTGTCATTCTCATAACTCTGCCATTTCCTTTAGCATTCCCTGTTGGGGGAGACAGAATCTAGTCATCGGGGTAGCCCAAAAAGCCAAACCTTTGAATATATGTTCCACTGTTCTCATTCTATACTGAGGGAGATACTGAAAGTTGGATGTTTTCTCTTGAGCCCAATTGCTGTTCTGGGAAAGAAGAAGGGATGTGGTGAATATAAGCCAGACCTGGTTGCCTTGTACAGCAAGCTTTTCCAACCCGCCTTGTTTTGTTTTTGTTATGGCTCTGTTTTGTGTTAGGTTTTTAGCAGCCTGCAGCAATGGTTTTCAGGTTCTGTCTCTAGTGATAAGCAGCAAAGGGGAATGAGGAAAGGACCTTACTGGCTCAACCAGAAACAGAAGCTAAGAACTCATGGCTGTAGTCTCCCTTGGATGCCCCATTCTACAGTAAAGGAAATATCTTTGGAATGTAAAAAGAGAGAATAATAGGCATCACCCCAATAGGAAAGAATGAACAAATAACAAAGATGAGAGGTGCAAAGGCCAAGGAGAAAACCTTTAAAATGTGGTGTTGGAAGTTCTGCTTCAAAGAAATTGGTTCTGGAAAATTCTAGATTTACTTCTTTTGCCTCCACAGATGGGAATTTCCTACCCTTGCTTATTATGCTCTTCAATCTTCTAAGGCTTCTCCTGTTCATCCTCTAGCATTCCAGGGCATTCACAGTGACAGCCAAAGTTCTCCTCTTCTTTCTGTTATTCCTGTGAAGGCCTTGTGGTCTAAGTACTTTTCCATTGTTTTTGGGATCTGAGGAAATCTGCACATTTTGTGAGACTTCCATGTTAAGCTGTTTTGTAAAAATCTGTGCCTCATGTCAGAAGTTTGTGAGAGTAAAAGTGCAGGCCTTGGGGTTTGGTTCACATATTTCAGAAAGTCCAAGGACAAAGGTTTCTTCTTCATAATTTTCAGTCCTATGATTTCAAATGTGATCCTGCAAAAAAATTGGAAAAAAAAATTATCAGAGCCCAAAGCACCTTAGCACATATGATAAAGTTGAATCTTCTATTTCACTTTATTCTTTTTTTCATCTCTGGTAATGTAGGTCAAAATGTTTTCTTTCCCTTAGTAGAAACTAACTTAGAAATGTGAACTCTCTATGCCAAACGTCTCACCTGTGGAATAGTTTATTGTATCTACTCATCTCAAAGAAATTTTAAAGAACTTGATGCCATAGAAAAACTTGGAAACTTGCCAGGAATAGAACAAATTCTTAATTGTCACATGATTTCTTAATGAGTTATTTTATTAATTAATCTTATATGAAGCTTAGTGGGACTGTGATCTGTACGTTTTCCCTGTCCTGTTTTTGTGTATGTCAAATTAGCCTATAATTTTAGCTTCGGGGGTTTCAGAATAGCATACTTGAATTTATGTGTTATACAGAAAGTGAAGTAGATAGTATGCACATCACATTAAGAAAAGTTTTAGTTTGTGTCTAAGTTCACTGCATAGAAAAACTTATCATTAGTGTTTCCATTTACTTTCCTCAACATCTATCTGAATGATAGTATAATTTATTTCTAATTGCTTATTATATTGTAGTGTTCCACAGCATATTTTACAATATTCATGTTTTTCCCATATGTAAAAATGTAAGGCTTTTCTTTGCTTTTATAAAAATAAATTATTGGCCAGTGCTGTGTCTCATGCTTGTAATCCCAGCACTTTAAGAGGCCGAGATGGGTGGATCACAAGATCAGGAGTTCAACACCAGCCTGGCCAACATGGTGAAATCCCGTTTCTACTAAAACTACAAAAAATATAGCCGGCCAGGTGCGGTGGCTCAAGCCTGTAATCCCAGCACTTTGGGAGGCCGAGACAGGTGGATCACAAGGTCAGAAGATCTAGACCTTCCTGGCTAACATGATGAAACCCCATCTTTACTAAAAATACACAAAAACTTGCCAGGCGTGGTGGTGGGCTCCTGTAGTCCCAGCTACTCAGGAGGCTGAGGCAGGAGAATGGCGTGAACCCAGGAGGCGGAGGTTGCAGTGAGCCGAGGTCTCGCCACTACACTCCAGCCTGGGTGACAGAGCGAGACTCCGTCTCAAAAAATTAAATAAATAAATAAATAAATAAATAAATAAATAAATAAATTATAGCCTTTGCATTTGTATAAAAAGAGGAGTAATATATTAAGAATATAATAAAAAGTGTCTCTAATATCATTGAAATCTCTATTAAAATTTTCTTCTAAATGCTCTTTATGGGAGATTATAATGTATTTGTTGTGCAATTTTGTTACTCTAACCATATGCTAATAATTCAAAATCTGATCTTTCTGGGTGCCCAGTTATGGTTGAACATGCTAGTTACCTAGAAAGAGTCTTCTTCCGTTGTATGCTTTGTTTATTCAGTATTTCACAGGTTAATGTTTATTTAATTTTATTTTCTAATATTATATATTCTTGTATTTCCTTGTTAGGATAGGCTGCCTTACATCATTTGTGTTTTTAGATTCTGCCTATATATTATAATTTTGCACGACTATATTCAACTGTGTACAGTTTCAAAGAGTGTAGAAAATAAGTCAAATGTGAATCAACCATATGTCTATTGCCAACATAATTCTCTGTTCATCTGCCTGTATAAACTTTACTCATACTTTATTTATGACTTGTGTATTTGTTTTATTAGTTGGTGGTCAATTACTTTTTTAATCCTCTCTGGGTGCATAGTTGTGGAAATTGTCTTAATTTCCACTTCTATGTATTAATGATTCTATATTACTTTTGTGTGAAGGAAACACTTCTGTGATTTGAAGGTAATTTTTTTGACCTCTGAACTTTTTACTGGCCTCCTGCTCCCCAAAGGGACCTTGCTTCTGCTGGCTCAGCACCTCAAAACGTCGGTGTTACTGGTCTCAGACACCACTTTGCCGTCCATTATCCTGCAGGGGTGTTCTTTTGGATGTTTTTCAGGTATTTGTTGCTGTCCAGAGCATCGCCAAGATTGAAGTTCTCCCCGTCTTCTAGCAGGCGGCAGTAGGTGGCAATCTCAGCCTCCAGCTCGACCTTGATGTTCCACAGGTCCTCGTGCTCTTGGGCCTGGTGCCTCTCTTCCCGGGTTTGGGTCAGCTCTGACTCCAGGTGCAGCAGGATCCTGTTGAGCTCCTCCATCTGCATCTACCTCCCTCAGGCTGTTCTCCAAGGTGGCCTTCAGATATCTCATTGAGTCCAGGTCTATATCCAAGGACTGGACTGTACATCTCAGCTCCCTGAGCATCCTCTCGGCAGCTCCGATCTCAGTGGACTGCATGGTGAATACTGTGGTGCTCTCCTCAGTCTGCCGGCACCAGTACTTGTCCAGCTCCTCTCGGTTGTTCTCAGCCATCTCGTCATATTGGGCCTGGATGCCTGCCATGATCTTGCCAAGGTCCTGAGACTTGGGGACATCTACCTCCATGGTCAACCAAGAGCTGGAAATCAGGTATTATAAACCTTTAACTTCCTCCTCATGATTCTTCATGAGGAGCAGCTCTTCCTTGAGGGCCTCCATCTCTGTCTCCAGCAGAGGCTGAGTGATACTGGTGTTATCAGTAATGTCGCTCTCCACAAACTGGCATATGGCCAGCTCTGTCTCACACTTCAAAGTCATCAGCAGCAAAATGATCATTTTCAGTCTGCAGGATGATGCAGGCACTGTCTGCAGAATTGGCAAAGATTTTTTTATTAGTCTAGTTTTCTGTCCTTATGCCAGTAACAAACGATTTTGATTACTGTAGATTTCTAACATGTCTTGAAATCAGGAATTGTAATGCTTCCAACTTTCTTTATGTGGTCCCCTGAAATTCCGTATACTTTGGGGAGTCACATTCTCTGTTTCTGTCAAAAATAATCTTAAGAATTTCATAGGGATTGTATTAAATCTGTAGCTCACCTTGGGTGTTATAGACACGTTCAAAATACTAAATTTTCTAACTCTTGAACAAAAACATGTTGAAGAGTAAATTGTTTAATTTTCATGTATTTGTGAATTGTATGAATTTTCTTCTGTTATTGATTTCTAGTTTTAATCCATTTTGGTCAGAAATTATAGTCTGTAACCTTCAGTTTTTATTATACTTTAAGTTCTAGGGTACATGTGCGGAACGTACAGGTTTGTTACATAGGTATACATGTGCCATGTTGGTTTGCTGCACCCATCAACTCATCATTTACATTAAGTGTTTCTCCTAATGCTATCCCTTTCCTAGCCCCCCACCTCCAAACAGGCACTAGCATTTGATGTTCCCTGCCCTGTGTTCATGTGTTCTCATTGTTCAACTCCTACCTATGAGTGAAAACATACAGTGTTTGTTTTTCTGTCCTTGTGATAGTTTGCTGAGAAGGATGGTTTCCAGCTTCATCCATGTCCCTGCAAATGACATGAATTCATCCTTTTTTAAGGCTGCGTAGTATTCCATGGTGTATATGTGCCACAGTTTCTTAATCCAGTCTATCACTGATGTACATTTGGGTTGGTTCCAAGACTTTGCTCTTGTGAACAGTGCCACAATAAACATACGTGTGCAAGTGTCTTTATAGTAGCATGATTTATAATCCTTTGGATATATACCCAGTAATGGGATTGCTGGGTCAAATGGTATTTCTGGTTGTAGATACTTGAGGAATTGCCACACTGTCTTCCACAGTGGTTGAACTAATTTACACGCCCACCCACAGTGTAAAAGCATTTTATTTCTCCACATCCTCTCCAGCATCTGTTGTTTTCTGACATTTTAGTGATCCCCATTCTAACTGGTGTAAGATGGTATCTCATTGTGGTTTTCATTTGCATTTCTCTGATGACAGTGACGATGCACAATTTTTCATGTCTGTTGGTTACATAAATGTCTTCTTTTGAGAAGTGTCTGTTCATATTCTTTGCCCACCTTTTAATGGGATTGCTCATTTTTTCTTGTAAATTTGTTTAAGTTCTTTGTAAATTCTGGATGTGAGTCCTTTGTCAGATAGGTAGATTGCAAAAATTTTCTTCTATTCTGTAGGTTGCCTGTTCGCTCTGATGATAGTTTCGTTTGCTGTGTAGAAGCTTTTAAGTTTAATTAGATTTCATTTGTCTATTTTGGCTTTTGTTGCCATTGTTTTTGGTGTTTTAGTCATGAAGTCTTTGCCCATGCCTATGTCCTGAATGGTATTTCCTAGGTTTTCTTTTAGGTTTTTATGGTTTTAGGTCTTTATGGTTTTAGGTCTTACATTTAAGTCTTTAACCCTTCTTGAGTCAATTTTTGTATAGGGTGTAAGGAAGAAATCCAATTTCAGTTTTCTGCATATGGCTCGCCAATTTGTCCAGCAACATTTATTAAATAAGGAATGCTTTCCTCACTGCTCGTTTTTGTCACATTTTTCAAATATCCAAAGGTTGTAGATGTGTGGTGGTATTTCTGAGGCCTCTGTTTTTTTCCATTGGTCTATATATCTGTTTTGGTACCAGTACCATGCTGTTTTGGTTACTGTAGACCTGTAGTATAGATTGAAGTCAGGTAGCATGATACCTCCAGATTTTCTCTTTTGGCTTAGGATTTTCTTGCCTATGCAGGCTGTCTTTTGGTTCCATATGAACTTCAAAGTAGTTTTTTCCAATTCTGTGAAGAAAGTCAGTGGTAGCTTGATGGGGATAGCATTGAATCTATAAGTTATCTTGGGCAGCATGGCCATTTTCATGACATTGATTCTTCCTTTCCAGGAGCATGGAATGTTCTTCCATTTGTTTGTGTCCACTTTTATTTCATCAAGCAGTGGTTTGTAGTTCTCCTTGAAGAGGTCCTTCACATCCCTTGTAAGTTGGATTCCTAGGTATTTTATTCTGTTTGTAGCAATTGTTGAGTGGGAGTTCATTCATGATTTGGCTCTCTGTTTGTCTGTTGTTGGTGTATAGAAATACTTGTGATTTTTGCACATTATTTTGTATCCTGAGACTTTGCTGAAGTTGCTTATCAGCTTAAGGAGATTTTGGGCTGAGACGATGGGGTTTTCTAAATATACAATCATGTCATCTGCAAACAGAGACAATTTGGCTTTCTCCTTTTTCTAATTGAACGTCCTTTATTTCTTTCTCTTTGCTGATGGCCCTGGCCAGAACTTCCAATACTATGTTGAGTGGGAGTGGAGAGAGAGGGCATCGTTTTCTTGTGCTGGTTTTCAAAGGGAATGCTTCCAGGTTTTGCCCATTCTGCATGACATTGGCTGTGGGTTTGTCATAAATAGCTCTTATTATTTTCAGATATGTTCCATCAACACCTAGTTTATTTAGAGTTTTTATCATGAAAGGCTGTTGAGTTTTGTTGAAGGCCTTTTCTGCATCTATTGAGATAGTCATGAGATTTTTGTCTTTGGTTCTGTTTATGTGATGAATTATGTTTATTGATTTGCATATGCTGAACTAGCCTTGCATCCCAGGGATGAAGCTGACTTGATTGTGGTGGACAAGCTTTTTGATGTGCTGCTGGATTTGGTTTGCCAGCATTTTATTGAGGATGTTCGCATCGATGTTCATCAGGGATATTGTTTTTTTGTTGTGCCTCTGCCAGGCTTTTGTATCAGGATGATGCTGGCCTCATAAAATGAGTTAGGGAAGATTCCCTCTTTTTCTATTGATTCGAATAGTTTCAGAAGGGATGGTACCAGCTCCTCTCTGCATCTCTGGTAGAAATCTGTTGGGAATTCGTCTGGTCCTGGACTTTTTTTAGTTGGTAAGCTATTAATTATTGCCTCAATTTCAGAACCTGCTATTGGTCTATTCATAGCAATAGCTAATAATTCTTCCTTATTTAGTCTTGGGGTGGGGGTGTATGTTTCCAGGAATTTATCAATTTCTTCTAGGTTTTCCAGTTTATTTCCGTAGAGGTGTGTATACTATTCTCTGATGGTAGTTTGTATTTCTGCGGGTTTGGTGGTGATATCCCTTTGTCGTTTATTACTGCGTCTATTTGATTCTTCTCTCTTTTCTTCTTTATTAGTCTTACTAGCGGTCTGTCTATTTTGTTAATCTTTTCAAAAAACCAGCTCCTGGGTTGATTGATTTTTTGAAGGGTTTTCTGTAACATGCAATTTTTTTTTAATTCTGTTAAGAATTTTTTTTTGCCTAATATTTATTTTTAGGACAATGTTTTATGAGCTTTTGACAAGACTGTGAGTTTTGTTGTTGTGTAGAGGGGTCTCTATGCATCTGTTAAATCTAACTGCTTTATAGTATTTTCATGTCCTCTGTTTTCTTTTTAATATTCTATCTGGCTTTATTATTAATTACAGAACTGGTGTATTAAAATATTGTTCTCAGTATATTGCAGTTTTTTGTTTATGTTCTGACAAAATGTTGTTGGTTTATTTTAAAATCCTCATGTGAGGTGCATATATATGTGTGTGTATACATAATTAGATAAATACAATTATATAAATGTATATAATTGTCCTAGGTTTCCAGTGAATAAACTCTTTTATTAGTTTGTCCTTTGTTTTCTTTGACAGTTTTAACTTACAGTATATTTTATAAACTAAGACAGTCATTTAAAAAGTATTTTGCATAATGTAATTGTGACATTGTCTTCATTTGTTTACGATTTGCATAAAATTGTTTTGATGCATCTTGCCACTTTTAGTCTGTTTTTGTTACTATATAGTATGATGGCTCATATCTGTCATCCAAGCATTTTAGGGGATTGAGGTAGGAGGTTCACTTGAGGCCAGAAGTTTGAGACCAACCTGGGAAACACAGCAATGCCATGTCTCTAAAATAAATAAATCAATAAATAAATTGAGCACCCTGTAGACAGATGTAGTTAGATTTTATTTTATTTTTTATCTCTGTACTCAATTTATGACTTTTGGTTGAGAATTTTAGTTTGTGAGTAGCTACATAATTTCCTGCATTTGAAGGAATTACTTTTGACACTTTGTGGAGTAAAAGTTAAATATTAAATTTGAACTCAATTGAACATGGACTCAAACAATGTTCACCAAGTCCCAGAACAGGTTGTGTGAGCCCCTTGAAGGCTTCATCCGGCTCTGTTTCAGATAAATTTCTATTTCAATTGATTCCTATATGTTAGTTATTGAAAAACAATAGATAATCAAAAAAACAAGTTGACCTTTTTGTGTTCCTTGAGCCCAGTCGTGAAGGGCCCTCCTGACTGGACTTCATGCCAAATAACTCATTACAAAAAGAGCTAGGGTTCCAGACTGCGCCAAAGCTTCATGAGATCTCTCCTCGTCTGTGCACGGATGAGTGGCCAATCTGGAGCCCAGGCTGTTGCTTCACAGTCTGGTAGTGAATCCTCCATAGTTTGGTGAGTGTAAATATATATATTTTTTATATATATATATACACACACACTATATATATATAATATATATACACTATATATAATATATATATACACAATATATATAATATATATACACTATATATAATATATATACACTATATATATTATATATACACTATATGTATAATATATATACACTATATATTATATATACACTATATATATAATATATATACACTATAAATAATATATATACAGTATATATAATATATATACACTATAGCTATAATATATATACACTATAGCTATAATATATATACACTATATAATATATATTCACTATATATATTATATATACACTATATATAATATATATACACTATATTTAAAATATATATACACTATATATAATGTATATATACACTATATATATATAATATATATACTTTCCCTTCTCCCCTTCCCATTGCAACTTGCTTATATATTTGCTTATTATATCTGCATTGCCTTTTAAGTGGGATAAAGTTTGTTTACCCTTAAAGCTATTGTGTGTGTGTGTGTTTTTTCTTCTCCCTTTGGGTGTTTCCCGCACAGTACATTTTTGGCGTCATGAACAGGATTCAAAAGCAAAAGCGTGCCATTTTTTTGGCAGCAGAAACCAGACAGGGAGCTCAGGAACTTCCCATGTATTCAGATGGAAACTCCTCCAGTTCTTCCCCTTGGCCTTTGACTGGTCCAAGGGAACTGGCCTTTGTGAAAATTGGGAATCTATATTAGTGCATTTTGAATCATTGGCTGTGCGTGAGGTGCGGCAGGGAATCCCAGTTGGTAATTGGAATGCTGAGGGAATTTCCCAGCATTGATGATGCTTGCTTACGGCTTATGAGTTAAAGTGTCAATATAGGGACTGGTTGCTACAAGAGAAATGTAAGCTGGAAAAGGAAAATTTTAATCTGACTTCCAGACTGGCCCTGGCCCCATGCCAGGCCTATGTCTTGACTGATCAGGCTCAAAGCTACCAGCCTATTGCAGAAAAAGCAGCTGTCCCAGTGGCCCGGTCAGGGTAAAACTGAAGAACTAGTCAGTTTTCAGGGCTTGGAGAGGGTAAAAACCCAAATCCTGTCTCAAGGATGGGAAGTTAACTCTAGTAAAATTCAATGGCCTGCACAAACTGTAAAGTTCTTGGCATCCTATGGAATGCAGGGAAACGGTCCATTTTACCAAAGGCTAAGGCTAAAATACTAGAATTTGCAGCCCTACCACTGAAAAGGAGGTCCAAAATTGTAGTGGCTTGCTTGGATTCTGGAGACATCATATTCCCCACTTGGGTAACATTTTACAACCTCTGCAGGCAGTCACTTGAAAATGCTATGAATTTCACTGGAGACAGAAAGACAGCCTGGCTTTTCAGTAAGCCAGACAAGCGGAGCAACTGGCCCTGGATCTATGGCCCTTATAGGATGGGTCAACAGAACTGCAAGTAACTGTCCTAGATCAACATGCTTATTGGAGCCTTAGGTAGAAACAAGATGGGAAGAAGATACCTTTGGGGTTTTAGACCCAGAAGCTGCCAGAGGCTGGCAAAGCTTATATTCTCTTTGAGAAGCTGTTGTTGGCCTGCTACTGGGCTTCACAGGAAACAGAACACCTTTGTTTCAATCATGATGTTCTTATGAGGCCCCAAATTCCTATTATGACTTGGGTCATGAGCTCCCTCAAAACTCACTGGATAGGGTACACTCAAGAAAGTAAATGGAAATGGTACATAAAAGACCAGGCTAAGCTGGAACCAAAACATGTATCATTTTTACATGAGGATGTGCAAAACTTGCCAGCTCAGCAAACAACTGAGCAAGTCCTGCAGATAGGGAAGGAAACCTTCCTTGCCCAATGGGGCAAATCCTTTAAAGTACTAAGTCCAGAGGATCAGAAACACGCTTGGTTACTGATGGTCCCACCAAATACATTGATGGTACTCGATGCTGGGAGGCTGTGGTTTATAATCCTGTTAAAAACATAAACATTTCTGATGAAGGGAGGGGTGTGAGCAGCCAGCTGGCTGAACTAGAAGCCATCCCCTGAGCTATTTAGGAGGAGGCCAGAGCGATTTGTTGCCTGTATACCGACTGTTAGTCAGCAGAAAATTGTCTTACTACCTAGTTGCCCAAATGACCATGAAATAAATGGTGAATTACAAATAAAGAGGTTTGGAGAAAACAATATTGGAAGATACCTGAATCCTGATGCACACTACCATTATTGCTGTTTTCCATACTGATGCTCATGCATCTCTGCTTTCTCTTGACAGACTAAACAGCAGGCAGATCGACAGGCGAAAATTTCCAGCATAAATGCAAACTTGAATGTGGGTGAATGTATTACAACACGTTCAAGCCTGGCAATGAGACACATTATAATGTATGGTGGTATAACTGATAATGATTACCGGGAAGAGTTATAGTTCACTTTACACAATACCACTCCACATTCTTTTGTTACAAGACCGCAGATGCAGGTTGCTCAATTGTCATTGGTACCTGGTACCTTGTTAACAATTAACCCCTGAGGAAATCTCTGCCTCAACAGAGGCTACGTACAGAACTGGGAAATTCAGATCCACTGGTATAGGTAGCTTAAATCCTGGAGCCAAAATATGGATACAGCCTCCATCAGAACCCGCCCCTAAGGCTGGTGACCTTGTAGCTATGGGAGCAGAAAATAAAGAGGTAGTACAATTTCCTAAAAATGAAAAACAATATCATGTTCCCCTTCATTTTTGTTGTTACAGAGAATAACCTGTCGGCTAGTATTCAGCACCTGGGTCATCTTGTCTGAGGCTGAGAATGAGTTCATCAACTGGGCAGCAACCACTGCAACAGAAGCCAACTGCAGTCAATGCTGGCTATGCATCGAATTGACAGAGGCCACAGGAAATGGACTACCTTGGAGAGTTGTCCTTGCCAATATTTCTGAATGGCTCTGTCACTACCAATGGGGCCAAAACAACAACACTTGCAATCCAACCTGGACTTCTTTGCTACTTTAATAACATCTTAATGCACTATAATTATAGTATAACCATTACTGTCCCCTGGGGGGCCCTCTGGGTATGCAGACACTATGGGTGGCTGTACCTGCCCCCATGTTGGATGGGGAGATTCACTTGGGGGTGCCATTAATTCCATTCAGCATCTGGGATAATATTCCCCTCCCCAGTAATTTAGATGCTTACGAAGAGAGCTGGTTATGAACGTGCCAGACTCCCTGGTGGTGGAAACTTATCACAATATTCTCCCTTGCCCCTGGTACAATCCTGCTTCAGCAACAAATTAAAATATTAAGTCTACATGTAGAAAAAGCGCCTAAGATAGTAGCACTAGACTTCTGTTGTTATCAGAAGAATTTGCTCAGCTGTGTACTGTTGTGTTGCAAAATCGAATGGCATTAGGTATGCTTACAGCAGCCTAAGGAGGGCTTTGAACCTTGCTGCATACTGAATGTTGTGTGTATATCCCTGACAAGTCTCACAATATTACTCTCCTTGACCAAGACATGCAAGGACAAGTAAAACAGTGAGAATCTAACCGTCAGGACCCCATCATGGACTGGCTGTCAAACCGGCATTGGCGTTGGCCGTGGTGGGTGTGGTTTCTATTAATTGTGCTTTTAATTCTCCTCTGCTTTATCTGTAATCTATACCAGTTGTGCCTTCCCTGTATATCGGTAAAAATATTTTCCTGTGATTCAGTGTCAAATTGAGGCTGAATGAGGAGGAAAAGTTAAATATTAAATTTGAACTCAATGAACACGGACAGAAACAATGGTCACTAAGTCCTGGAACAGGTTGTGTGAACCCCTAGTGGAATTCATCCAGCACTGTTACTGAGAAATAGTTATTGAGAAACAACAGACAATCACAAAGACAAGTTGGCCTTTTCATTTTCCTTGAGTCCAGTCACGAAGGGCCCTTGTGAGTGGGCCTCATGTCGAACAAATCGTTACAAAAAAAGCCAAGGTCCCAGACTGTGCTGAAGCTTAATGAGACCTCTACTTGTCTGTGCAGGGGTGGGTGGCTGGCTCTGGAGCCCAGGCTGATGCTTTCCTATAGGCAAAGCCCAGGGAAGTGAGGAGAGTGACATCAAATAGTTGATGAGTCAAGAGATATGTCACAGACACTCCTGTATGCAGGGTCCAGACAGGAAACTTACATCGTTTTGGTGCTGAGCCCAGCAATATGTTACAATGTCTTCTGAGGGAAGAACCAAGGCAAAAAACTAATGTCCCTTTGGTGTTAAGCCCAGTGATATGTCACAATTTCCACTGCAGGAAGAACCTCGGCAGGAGAGAATAGTTACATCAGCTAGATGGGGCCCCCATTGATATGTCACAATCCCCACTTGAGCAGGAATCAGTCAGCAGAAGAAAGTCACATCACCTGAGTGATGGGTGCAGAGATAAGTCACAGTGTCCACTGTAGGCAGAGCCCAGGCAGGAGAGCTGCATAACCTGGGTGTTGGATCAGGCAATGTGGCTTATTTGGTAGGGCCCTGGCAGAAAAATTACAAAACATGGGTGCAGCACCAAGTATATGTTATAATGTCCCCTGCGAGCAGCACCAAGGCAAGAGAGGAGACTCGCATCACTTGGTTGCTAGGACAAGTAATCTGTTACAATCTTGTTAGTAGGCAGGGTGCACGCACTTTTTCTAGGTGGTGAATGCAGAGAGATGTCACAAGGTCCCCTGTGAACAGGGCTCAGGCAGTAGCCATCAATTCCCTAGGTATTATGCCCAGCAGTATGTCACAATATCTAAAATATGCAGCGCCCAGGCAAAAGAGGAGAGTCACATCATGTGGGTGCTTGTGTCCCATTGGTTTGTCACAATCTCTCTTTTTGACGGGACCCAGGCAGAAGAGGAGGGTCATAGGTGCTGGGTTCAATAATGTCACAATTTTATATATGGGCTGGGCTAGGCAGAAGAGTCAAGTCCCTCAGGAGCTGGGCCGAGATATATTTCACAGTTACACCTCCAGGAAAGTCCAGGGTTGAGACTGACAACCCTTCACATGTCCCATATCTAGGTGTGAGAGCAAACACATTCTGTATGTTGGGTCTAAATATACAAGTCACAGTCTCAATGGTGCGCTGGATCTGTGCATGGCAGCTTCAGTCTTTCCTAAGGACTGTGGCCCCTTAATGGAGTCACAGCCTCACATGTTTACTGAATGTTAGTTTTAGAGTCGCTAACTCAAACCTGGATCGCATCCACTTATGAGAGTCAATTTTTCATCTTTCAACTGCCTCTCGGTGTGAGATTCGGAACCTCAACAGTGGGCTGTGTTCATGTGAAAAGATGACAGTTTTTACTCTCGGCTCAGAGTAGATATGAGTGTCACAATCTACCTTTGTTCTGGGCCCTGTCAGGACACTCTCTTCACCACATGAAGTCTTTATAGAGTCTGCATGAATATAACAATCCTCTCTGAAACCTTAAGCAGGCACGGACCCCTCCTGGTACCTTTAGCTTTAAGCCCTGGTATGACAGTCAACATCTTTCTAATTGGCAAGTTCCAAGTAAGAGTTCTTAACTGCCTATGAGCTGTGTTTAAAAATAAGTCACCATCCCACCTGTGGCTGGGTGTTCACATATGAAAGTCAGAATCCCCATTGTGGACTGTGTCTGCATGTGTAATTCAGGACCTCAAGAGTGGACTCTCTCCACGTGTGATAGAGACCATCCTGAATATTGGTGGGGTGTGCATCTGAGAAGCATAATCTCACCAGTGTGCTGAGCCCTGTGGTGACAATTTCTCTACCATAGTTTACACAATATGCATGACAGTGGTACTCCTCCATGTGACCTATCACTGGGTCTTGCACACAGGTGATGTGAGTCTCCTCTCCTGCCTTGGAATGCTCACAGGAGGCATTGGGACATACCACTTAACCCTATATTCAGGTTATGTGACTGTCTTTTCTGTGCTCTGTCCATGAGCTCTTGTGACATATTTCTGGGTCCAAAACACAGGTGACATAGCTCTCCTGTCTGAACTCTGCCTACAGAGGGCATGGTGGCATATCTCTGCACCAGTCACTAGATGATGTGACTCTATCTTCTGTCTAGTCTCTGCCTACAGGGTGAATTGTGACTTATCACCAGGCGCAGCATTTAGCTAATGTGACTCTTTGCTTTTTTTCAGGTTCTGCCCAAGGGGGAGATTGTGACATATCGATAGGTAAAACTCCAAAATGATTTTACTCTTTTATCTTGGCTCTGCCCTCAGAAGGCATTGGGATATATTGCTGAACAAGCACCAATGTAATGTGATTGTCCTACCTGAACCGTGCCCACAGAGAGCATAGTGACATATCTCTGAGCCCATGAACTATTTGATATGGCTCTATTCCCTTACCTGGGTTTTGCCCATAGAAAGATTGTGATGTATTTTTTGGTCCAGTGCTTAAATGATGTGATTCTCCTCTCCAGCCTGACACATGCCCACGGAAGTAAGAGTGACAACTCTGGGCCTAGCCCACAGGTGATGTGACTCTTATCCCTTGTTTCTTGTTTCTTGTTTCTGCCCAGGGGAGTCATTGTGATGTATCTCTGAGACTATTATTAGAATGATATGACTCTCCTGTTTTTACTGAGACCTGTCCACAGTGAGGATGATGACATATCACTTAGGCCAGCACATATGTGATGTGACTCTCTTCTCATGCATATGCCCTGCCTCCTGGGGTAATTGTGACATATAACTGGGCCCCTTCCCTAGGTTGTGCAACATATCCCTGTGATAATACTCTTTGTACCATTTAAGGGCTTTATATAATATAAGAGAGAGTGGTATTCCCCTCAGACCTTCATACAAAAGGAAAACTTAGGACCTACCTGTTTTCCAAAGCCTCACTATGAAAAACAATGTTTCTCTTAGTGGCAGGTTTGAGGTATGAGAGTCATTACACCTGTGAGCTGGCCAAGATATATTTTTCAATCTCTCCTCTGGGTAGGGAGGTAGCAGGAGAGTCACATCACCTGGATGCTTGGCCAGAGATTTGTCAATATCTTCCCTGATGGCAGGGACCATGTAGGAGAGTCACATACCTAAGGCTGGGCCAGGGATATGTAACAATGTTTTCTGAGGTCAGAGGTTAGGAAGGGAGTCCCATCACTTGTGTGCTCACCAGGGATATGTTACAATCCCCTCCTGAAATCAGAGTATATGCAGCAGAGACAAATCACCTGAATATTGAGCTCAGTGATATGTCACTACACTCCCTGTGGGCAAGGCCATAGCAGGAGAGACACATCACGTGATTACCGATTACTGGGCCCAGTGATATGTCAGAATCTTTCCTGTGGGCAAGGTGCAGGCAGAAAGGAGAGTCACATCATCTGGCGTTGGAAGCAGAAATAGGCTACAAGGCTCACTGTGGACAGAGTTTGGGCAGGAGCCTCTAATCTCCTAGGTGTTAAGTTCAGTGATACGTTACAATGCTCCCTGTGGGCAGCATGAAGGCAAGAGAATAGAGCCACATCACCTACGTTCTAGGTCCAATGATATGTCCCAATTTTATTTGTGATCTGGGCTTAAACAGAAGAGTCTAATCACTCAGGTGCTGGACAAAAGTGTATATTTGTCACAATGCCACCTGGAGGAAGGTCCAGATATGGGATTAATCCTGCACATATTCTGGTTTTAGGCACGAGAGTGAACACCTTTTGTATGTTTGATCTAAGTACACAAGTCACTATCTCAATAGTGGACTAAACTTGTGCGTGGCAACCCTATTTTCTCTTGCAGACTTTGTCCCCTAATTGAAATCACAGCTTCCCAGGTGTGCTGACTCATGATCTCAGAGTCATCAACACATCTGTGACTCTCACATATGAGAGTCAATTTTTCAACTTTTGAAACTGCCTTCGGGTGTGGGATTCAGAGCCTCAAAAGCGAACTATGATCATGTGAAAGAACGACAATTTTTAATGTTGGCTGGGTGTGCATCCCAATGTCATTATATTACTGTGTGCTGAGCCCTATTAGGACTATCTGTGTTGCACCTGAGGGCTTTATATGTTATGCATGACAGTCTCAATTCTTTCAGAGATTTTCATGCTGACATGGACCCATGATCATACCTATGGCCCTAAGCCAATATATGAGTCAACACCTTTACAATTGGCGGGGTCCAGATAAGACAATCATCAACTTTCTATGCGCTGGGTTTTTAACGAAGTTCCCATTCCAACTCTGGACAGATGATTACATATGAGAGTCACAGTTCCAACTATAAACTGATTCATGTGTGCAATTCAGGACCTCACCAGTGGGTTCTGTTTATATGTGAGGGTGAAAATCATAATGGTCAGGAGGGTGCAGGGTGTGCATACGAGAAACAAATTTCACCTGTGTGCTGGGCCCTGTGATAAGAATCTCTACCACCTGAGAGCTTTCTGTAATATGTGAGAGAGTGGATGATCCTAGCGTGGAGACCCATGTTTTTTTTTTCATTTCCCTAAGTGTAGCTAGGAGAAGCAGTATCTCTCCTATTGGCTAGTTTGACATATGAAAGTCATCATTGCACCTGTGTGTTGTGTTCCAAGATATATGTCATAATTACACCTGCGTATAGGAAGAGAGCAGGAGGGTAAAATCTGTTGGACGCTGGGCCAGTGATATGTCACTTCCCTGAGAGCAGAGACCAGGCAACAGTCACATTATCTGAATGCTCAGGCATCAGTATGTTGCAATCCACTTCTCAAATTAGGACCCAGGCAGCAGAGACACATCACCTGCATGCTGGATCTAGCAATATGTCACCATCCTCTCTGTGGTCAGGATGCAGGCAGAAGAGTCACATCTTCTTGGTGATGAATGCAGAAATATGTTACAAGTTTCACTGTGCATAAGATAGAGGAATAAACCTTTTATTCCCTAAGTTTTGGGCCCAGGGATATGTCACAATACCCAAAGTATGCAAACCCAGGAAAAAGAGAACAATCACATCACCTTGGTGGTAGGGTCAGTGATATATCACAATGCCCTCTTTTGGAAGGGCCCAGATAAGAGTGGAGAGTCACATCGCCTAGGCAATGAATATAAAGGTATGTCATAATACCCCTGTTGGCAAGACTTATGCAGAAGAGTCACATCACCTATTTGTTCAACCCAGACATATGTTACCATATACCATGTATGCAGGGCCCGGGCAAGACAAAAGGATACATCACCTCAGTTTTGGCCCAGCAATATATCACAATACCTCCTAAGAGGAGGTAACAGACAGGAGAGTCACATCACCTAGGTCAGAGGAGCAGAGCTATATGGTAATGCCCTGTGTGTGTGGGCCCAAAAACAGAGGAGAGTTACATCACCTGAAGACTGTACCCAGCTATAAGTCACAATGATGCCTGTGGACAGCACCCAAGCATGAGAAGAGAGTACCATCATGTGGGTGCTGTGCCAGGCTGTATTTCAAAATCTCCATATTTCACAATATGGATAGGTTTCAGGGAGAAGAGGAGCATCACATTATCTAGTTGATGAGTCTAGAGATACATCAAAATGACCCCTCTAGAGAGACCGGGATGCAGAATCATATGATCTGTGTGCTGGGTCTAGGAATAACCCACTCTCCCTTCTGTAAACATGGCCAAGGCAGAAGATGAGGGTCAAATCTGTTAGGTGATGGTGTGGAAAGATTTTACAAGGCTCCCTGTATGCAAGACCCAGGCAGGAGATTCCCTTCCCTCAGTTGCTGAGAACAGGAATATATCACAATGTGGGGCTCAAGCAGAAAACAAAAGAAACATCACCTATTTTCTGGGCTCAGAATTATGTCACAATCTCTCCTATGGGCAAAGCCTTTGTTAAAAAAGAAGAGTCTTGTCAAATAGTTGATGGGCCCAGAGATATGTCCCAATGCCTTATGTCACAAATTGCTGTAGGCAGGGTTCAGGCAGGAGACTCACTTGGGTGTTGGCCCCAATAATGTGTCACAGTGTTTTCTGCTTGTAGGGCAAAGTCAACAGAGTAATGTCACCGAGAAGTTGGACCCACCAATGTATTACAATCTCTTTCCAAACAATTCCTAAAAAACAAAAGAAGAGTAACATGAGCTAGGTGCTGGGCAAAGTGATATGTCACAATACTTTCTTTAAGCAGGGACTAGGCAGGAGAAGAAAATCACACCACACGGGTGATGGGCACAAAGATATTTCACAACATCCTCTTGGGCAAAACTCAGGAAGGAGAGGTAGATCATCTAGCTTTTGGATGCAGCAATATGTCAAAATGGCCATTGTGGACAGGGCACTGGCAGAAGAGTCACATAACCTGGATGTGGGTCCCAGCAATACATCACAACGCACCTGTGAGTAGCACTAATGCAAGACAGAAAACATACATTACCTAGGTGTAAGGCCAAGTGATATGTCCCAATGTCCCCTGTGGGCAGCACCAAGGCAGGAGATAAGAGTCACATCACCTAAGTGCTGGCTTCAGTGATATATCAGAATCCCATCTGTGAGCTGGACACAGGAAACATCTAAAACACTCTGGAGCTGGGCAGAGATGTATGTCACAATCCCACCTGCAGAAAGCAACAGGGATGACATGAACAACTTCACACATGTCCAGATTCCAAGTATGAGAATTTGTATGTGGGGCCTAAGTACGCCAGTCCCAATCTTAACAGTGAACTGGATTCATAAATAAGTCTTCTCTGGCTGAGAAGAATTTCTCCCCTTAGGAGAGTTACAGTCTCACAGATGTAATGAATTTTGGTTTGAGAGTCACCCACCTACCTGTGGACAAGATCCATATATGAGAGTCAATTTTCTTTCTTTCTTTCTTTCTTTCTTTCTTTCTTTCTTTCTTTCTTTCTTTCTTTCTCTTTCTTTCTTCCTTCCTTTCTTTCTCTTTCTTTCTTCTTTCATTCTTTCTTTTCATTCATTCCTTTCTTTCTTTCTCTTTCTTTCTTCTTTCATTCTTTCTTTTCCTTTCTTTCTTTATCTTTCTTCTTTCATTCTCTTTCTTTTCATTCATTCATTTCTTTCTTTCTTTCTCTTTCTTCTTTCATTCTTCTTTTCCTTTCTTTCTTCTTTCTTTCTTTCTTTCTTTCTTTCTTTCTTTCTTTCTTCCTTTCTTTTTCTTTCTTTCTTATTTCTTTTGGTCCCTTGAGATGCAGTCTCACTCTATCTCCAGGCCAGAGTGCAGTGGGGCGATCTCGGTTCTCTGCAACCTCTGCCTCCTGGGTTCAAGCAACTCTCCTGCCTCAGCTTCCCAAGTAGCTGGGATTACAGGTACATGCCACCACGCTCAGCTAATTTTTGTATTTTTAGTAGAGATAGGGTGGCCAGGCGCAGTGTCCCATGCCTGTAATCCCAGCACTTTGGGAGGTCAAGGTGGGTGGATCACCTGAGGTCAGGAGTTTGAGATCAGCCTAACCAATATGGTGAAACCCCGTCTCCACTAAAAATACAAAAATTAGCTGGGCATGGTGGCATAAGCCTGTAGTCCGTGCTACTCAGGAAGCTGAGAAAAGAGAATTGTTTGAGCCCGGGAGGCGGATGTTGCAGTAAGCCTAGATGGTGCCACTGCACTCCAGTCTGGGTGACAGAGCAAGACTCTGTCTCAAAATAATCATAATCATAATCATAATCATAATCATAAATAGTAGAGAGACGGGGTGTCACCATGTTGGCCAGGATGGTCTTGACCTCCTGACCTCATGATCCACCCACCTTGGCCTCCCAAAGTGCTGTGATTACAGGCGTGAGCCACTGCGCCCAGCCAGTTGTGCCCATTTTTGAGGATGGTAACTTTTATTGTCACCAGAGTGTGCATGAGTGTTACAATTTCACCTGTTTGCTGGGCCCTGTTAGGACACTATGTACCTCCTGTGGGCCTTGTACAGTATGCATTAAACATAATCCACTCTGAGGTCTTCGTGCTGATATGAACTTATGATTGTACCTGTGGCCATAAGCCCAGGTATGAGAGTCAACATCTCTCCAGCTGGATGGATCCAGATAAGAGGATCTTTACTTGGCCATAAACTGGGTTCAGAAATAAGTCACTATCCCAACTGTGATCGGATGTTCACATATGATAGTTACAGTTCCAACTGTGGACTGATTCAGGTATGAGATTTAGGACCTCCACAATCACCTCTGTTCCTGTGTAAGAATGACAATTCAGATGATTGGTGGGTGTGCACACAGAGAACACAATCTCACCTGTGTTCTGGACCCTGTGATGACACTGTACCATCTGAGTGCTTTATATGATATGCAAGAGTGTTTATTTTCTCTGACCTTCACAGTAAGAGAAGACCCATAATTTTGCAAGTTTTGTTAAGCCTGGCTATGAGAGAAAGTTTCTCTCCTATTGGTTGGTTTAAGGTATGAATGTCATCATCACATCTACGTGCTAAGCCAAAATATATGTAACAACTTCACATTTGGGTAGTCACGAAGCAGGAGAGTCTCATCACCTGGGTCTGTGTCAGGGATATGTCACAGTCTCCCCTGAGGACAGGGACAAGGCAAGAGAGTCACATCCCTAGGTGTTCTGCCAGGGATATGTTCTTGCTCCCTCCTGAAAGCACGACACATGCAGCAGAGTCACCTCACCTGGGTTCTGGGCCCAGCGATATGTCACAATTTTCCCTGTGAACAAGGCACAGGCAGGAGAAACACATCACCTGTTTGCTGGGCCCAGAAGTATGCTACAATTTTTCTTGTGATTAGGGCTCAGGCAGAAATGAGAGGGATCACATTTTCTAGGTGATAAATGCAGAGCAATGTCACAAGGCCCCCAGTAGTCAGGGCCTTGGCAGAAGCTTCCTATTGTCTAGGCTATTGGCCCAGTGATACATCACAATAGCTAAATTATGCGGGGCCGAAGGCAAAGAGGAGGGTTGCATCGCCTAAGTGATGAACAAAAAGATATGTCATCATACCCAGGTGGAAATGGCCCATGCACGTGAGTCACATTACCTAGGTGATGGACCCAGTGATATGTCACAATACACAATATATGCAGGACACAGCCAAGAGGGGAGAGTCCAATCACTCAGGTACTGGGCCTGGTGATACATTGTAATCTCTCTTTGGTCAGAGCACTAGCCATAGAAGAAACTCACATCACCTCGATGCTGAGGTCAGCCATATGTCACAATGCCCCTGAGAAATGGGCCCAGGCAAAGAGTCACCTCATTTAGGTGAGAGGCTCATAGATATTTTGCAATGCCTCCTGTGGGTGGCGCTCAGTAAAAAGACAGTCACATTACCTACAGTCTGCCCTCAACGATTTGTAACAATTCCTGCTATGAACAGGCAGCAGTCAGGAGAAGGGAGTCCCATCACCTGGGTGATCAGTGCAGAGATATATCACAATGCCCCCTGTAGGCAAAGCCTAGACAAGAGTTACATCACCTGGGTGCTGGACCCAGCAATATGTCACAATGGCTCATATGGGCAAAGCACAGGACAGAGTCACATAACAAAGTGCCAGGACCAGTGAAAGATCAGGATACCCATTATGGGCAGTGCCAAGACAGGAGAATAGAAGCATATTACTTAGATGCTGGATTCAGGGATATATCCCAATCTCATTTGTGGGCTACACCCAGGCAAAAATAGCAAAACATTCAGGTGCTGGCTAGAGGTGTACGTCAGAATCACACCTGCAAGAAGGTCCATGGATGAGATTAACAATCCCACATAAGTGTCAGTTCTGGGTATGAGAGTGAACGCCTCCTGTATGTTGCATCTATATGCATAAGTCACAATCTCAATGGAGGAATGGATTTTTTCCATGAGAGCCTTAATCCCTTTTGAAAACTGACTTATCTTAGTGTAGTCACAGCCTCACAAGTGTTTTGGATCTCGGTCAGGGTGTAACAAACCCACTGGCAGACCATATCCACTTATAAGAGCCAACTTTCCAACTTTTGACTGCCTCTGGGTGTGAGTTTCAGAACCTCAATTATGGTCCATGTTCGTGTGGGAGAATGACGATTTTTACTGATGGCTGGGCTCAAGCAGGAGCCTTTCATCCTGCAGGTGTTGAGACAAAGGATATGACACAACACCTAAAATATGCTGGGTGCAGGCAAAAGAGGAGAGCCATATTAGCTGGTTGCTAGGTCCAGATATATGTCACCACCTCCCTTTTTGGCAGGGCTAAGGAAAAAGAGGAGAGTCAGAGCTAAAGAAATGTCATAAGGTCCCTGTGCGTAGGTGCTATGCATAAGAGTTGCATCACCTAGTCATTGAACCCAGCCATATATTATAATACACAATGTATACAAGGCCCAGGCAAGAAAGGAGAGTAATATCATGAAGGTACTGGGTCCAGCAATATGACACAATACCCCCTGAGGGGAGGCTCCAGGCAACAATGTAACATTACCTAAGTGAAGTGCCCAGAGAGATGTTTCAATGCCCCTGGTGGGTAGGATTTTGAAAAACGAGAAGTTATAGAACCTAGGGGCCAGTCCGAGCTATATGTCACATTCATCTCCAAGAAGGAGCCCAGACATGAGAGAAATGTCACATGATGTAGGTACTGGGCAAAGTAATATGTCACAATCCTTACTGTGAGCAGGCCCTAGAAGTAGAGAGTCACATAGTCTAGATCATGGGCCCAGAGGTATTTGACAATGACTCCTGTATGTAGGGACGAGGCAGAAGAATCACGTCACCCGTGTGCTGTGCCCAGTTATAAGTCACACTTCCTTCTGTGGGCATGACCCAGGCAGGGAGAAGTCACATCATCCCACTGCTAGACCCCGAGATATGTCACAATCTCTCTTATGGGCAACGCTCAGGTAAGAGAGGAGAGTCATATCAAATAGGTGATGGACCCAGAGGTATTTTACAATGCCTTCTGTGAACTCGATCCAGGCAGAAGATTCACATCAATATCAACTTGGTGCTAAGCCCAGCAACATGTCACAATCCCTTCTGTGTAAAGGGACCAGGCAGGAGAAGAGAATCACATTACCTGGCTGATGAGCACAGAAATATATCACAATGCCCCTGTAAGGCAGGGCCCAGACAGGGGAGTTACATCGCCTGAGTAGTGGACCCAGCAATATAACACAGTGTCCCATATGGGCAGTGTGCAAGCCGGAGAGTCACATAACCTGGGTGCGAGGCCAAGCTATATATAACAACGCTTCCTGTGGGCAGCACCAAGGCAGAAGAGGAGACGCACATCACCTGGGTGCAAGGTCTAGCGATATGTCAAAATGCTCACTGTGGGCAGTGCCAAGGAAGAAGAACAGAGTTACATCCTCAATATGCTGGATCCAGCAATATGTGAATATCGCATCTGTGGGCTGGGTCCATGCAAGACCGTCAAGGCACTCAGGTGCTAGGCACTGGCAAATTTCACAATGAAAGCTGCAGAATGGTCCAGGAATCAGATTAACAATCCCACAACTGTCTCAGTTGTAGGCATGACATTCAACATCTCCTGTATGTTGGGTCTAAGCCCACGAATAACCGTCTCAACACCAGACTGGATTTGTGTATGAGAACCTCAATTCCTCCGCAGACTGACCTGTGTTCCCGTGAGAGGTTGACAATAGTTACTGTTGGCTGGGTGTGCATATGAGTGTCACAATCTCACCTATGTGCTCGGCCCAGTTAGCACGCTCTATGTACTACTCAATGGCCCTATACAGTATGAATGAGAGTTGTAATCAACTTTGAGACCTTCCTAATGGTAGGGACCCAAGATCATACTTGTAGCATTAAGCCCAGGTATGAGAGTCAACATCATTACAATTAACTAGGTCAGGATAAGAGAGTCCTCCCTTGCCTATAAGCTGGGTTTAGAAATGAGCCACCATTTCAACTCTGGTTGAATGTTTATATATGAACACGGGCCTAGCACCAATGTGATGTGAGTCTTTGGCCTAGACACTTCAAGCAGGAGGCAATGTGACATATCTCTGGGCCTATCAACTATTTGATGGGACCTTCCTTTTTCACCTGAGATTTCCCCACAAGAGATGTGACATATGTCTAGACCCAGCACCTGGGTGATGTGACTCTCCTTTATTGACTGAGCCCTGTGCATTTTGGGTATTCTGACGTATCCCTGGACCTAACTTCTGGAAGATAAGAAGATCCAGCATGGGCCCTGCCTAAAAAGTCTCTTGTGACAAATTTCTACATGAATCATCTTGGAGATTTGACTCTTCTCTCTTACCTGAGCTTTGCCCATAAGAGAGATTGTTAAGTACCTCTGCAGCAAGCACCTAAATGCTGTGGCTCTTCTTTCTTGCCTGGGTCATGCTCACAGATGAAAGGGTGGCTTATCGCTGTGTCCAGCACACCAGTTATGTGATTATGCTGCTGGATCTCTGCTCACAGGAGCCATTGTGACATATCCCTGAGCCCAGAAACTATTTAATACGACTCTCCTCAATGACCTTAACTTTGTGCATGGGATAAATTGTGACATGTCTCTGGATCCAGCACCTAGGTGATGTGACTCTCCTTTTCTACATGGGCTATGCTTACAAGAAGGAGGCTGACTTATTGCTGTGTTGCCAACTGATGTGATACCTCTGTTCTTGTCTTCGTAGTTTTTAAGAATTTAAAAAAGAGACACAAAGAAAAAAAGTACAGCATAATTTATTGGAAAAGAAAATATTTGAAAGTTAAGTGCAGAATACAGTACACCCTGAGAGAGATATTCCAGGGTGGGTTGCTCATAAGAGTGAGACAGCGTGGATTGTCGCTGGAGAAACCCCTTTATGGCAGTTTTACATTATTGTTAATAAGGAGGAGGGAAGAGGAGTTGCTAGGAAGCATGTTCTGAGTGGTATTCTGGGTGCACATGCTCAGTAGCTGTACATGCTTGTTCATATGTTGCATGTCTCGTTAGCATCTTAGATTTCCACCCAAGAGTGTATTTCTGTTTGTTTGTTTGTTTGTTTGTTTGTTTGAGACAGAGTCTCACCGTGTTTTCCAAGCTGAGGTGCAGCGGTGTGATCTCTGCTCACTGCAACCTCTGCCTCCTGAGTTCAAGCCATGCTCGTGCCTCGGCCTCCTGAGTATCTGGGATTACAGGCATGCACCACCATACCCTGCTAATTTTTGTATTTTTAATTGAGACGGGGTTTCACTATGTTGGCCAGTCTAATCTCGAGCTTCTGGTTTGAAGTGATCCATCTTCCTCAGCCTCCCAAAGTGCTGAGAGTAGAGGTATAAGCCACCGTGCCTGGCTAGGCGGTGTATTTTTTTGCTATTAAAATAAGCAAAATTTAAGTTTGAGGACAGGTAAAATCAAAATGCACATGCTCTCTAGAACAGAAAGTCCTTAATGAGGATAGCTTTGCTTGAATAAGCCCAATTACAATGCGAATGCTAAGGCTTATTGTGTTGGCCGTACAGTCACCATGGTTTCTGTATCCCGAGATCATGGTCATTTTCTGGACTATCTATTCTGCCTCAATTTCCCCCTAAGAGATTTTAGGGCAATCATCTTATTGGAGGTTGAGGGGTTAAGCCACTTTTTCTGGAGCTGTTTCCTGCTGAGACGGGTGTTACTTCTGCCTAGCCTGGGCCTTAAAGTTTCTTCCTGTGTGATCTAACTGGGTGTAAACAACATCATTCACGGAGCCAGTGGGCAAGATGCTGGCAGCCAAAGGTTGAAAGCCTTGCCAACCATCATGCAAACATGGAGCTGCTGCAAGCAAGAGAGCAAGAAATCAGTTAACATTTTAAACAAAATTGGAATAAAAGTAAAAGCTGAAAGTATAATAATGTCTGGTACTATTAAAGAGAGCAAGGCAGGCAATGGACATTGCTTGCATGTTCCCATGGAAGTTCCTAGAGATTCAATTTTGTCTGCCTGGGTGATGATATTATTAATATTGTCTTGGACTAAACCAGACTGATTGATCTCAAAAAACAGCATTCTTCTTTTAGATATAAACATGTTCCTCTTTGCCTTGCTAGGAGAATATCCCAGGCTCTTTGGTTTTGTTGGACTACAGTGGCCATAGAGTTCAGATGTTGTTGAAGTCTATTGAGGCCCTCTGCTGCTCGTTGGGGATACATTAAGATTTTCTGAGATAGTTTGTACTGGATTCCCAAGGATCCACCTTATGGTGACATTTGTGCTGCAAAAGTATTCTGCATTAAAATGGTGAAAGCAGCAAAAGTTTTAAGTCTTTACTATTTTTTGCCAATAAGAAAAAGTTTTGTGCAGCTATGTGGTCAGCAGTCATTGGGTCCATTTATGGATGGTGAAGTTGAATTGTGGTCAAAGTTAGAGCCTAGAAGGCTTCAGTAAATGCGCTGTAGTTCTCTGAGAGCCATCAGAGCTGTTGCTTACATTGGATTAGATCATTTATTGAGAAGAGAACAAACACTCTGATGGTCCTCTCTCCATTTGGTACTTTCTGTAAGGGAATCAAATTATCTGGTCCTGCATGGTGTGAAGCTCCACTGTGAGTAACTACAGATGGGCTGGTCTATATTGTACCTGGCAAAGGCCGAAAGAGGAGCATAAGGAGGAGATGAAACAAGCTTAGATTCTACAGAAGACTGATAGTGTGGGGACGCTGGGGATTCTAAAGGAGGTGTAGGCCTCTGAGGGCCCCTATCTGGAGCTGGTATTGGGCTGTGGTGTCTGGGGTCCCTTACCCTTAAAACAGATGATCTTCTAATGGTTCTGAGGGGCTTTGTGGCTTACTAGGCTTTAGCCCACAGGTGCTGCGTAGAGCTGGGTTTTGTTGTCAGCCCAGAAAGGCTTGCAGATGGGATACTTCAGACCATTTTCCCTGATTTCTACAGAAAAGATCTAGCTGTAGAATGGTGTTAACGTTCACAGTCTCATTCTCCAGCCATGTTTCGTGAACTAATCTCTATGCAGGCTAAATAGTGTTACAAAAGAAGATAATTTTTTTTATTCATCTAGCCAAAAGCTGTTTCAATTTTTAAATATACATCCCAGGTGTGTTTCAGTGTCAATAGAGGAAGTGACTCCCATGGTGCTGAGAGAATCCTGCAACGAGAGAACATGTACTAAAGTCCAGGAGACTATGGGCATCCCCATGGGCCAAGTGGAAGCACCAAGGTGTCCAGTGCATCCCCTCGAAACCCCATTAACTGAAGCTCTAGGAGGTCATAGGCATTTGCCATACACCGTCCTATCTCACCAGCGGTGGACATCTCCAACCCTGCCGAGATGACCCCCACTGCTCGCTAGGGAGCAGATGTCTGGCTGACAAGCCTTTCCCTAATTCACTGGCTTGCCATTTATGATGCCCAATTATAACACTTGCAATGCTCAGATTTAAACCCTACGACTGGGCATCTACATGACTGTGCATCTTTTGTTCAGCAAAGAAAGACTGTTGAAGAACAATTTCAAGGAGCTGGGAAATCCATAAAGCCTGAAGGGACAGGGTTTCCCCAGAACGTTAGTGAAACAGCGCTGGAACAACCAGCGATAGTTACCCAGGTAGTCTGGAAGTGCCATAGTATTCACTGCGAGTAAAATGAAAGTGAAATTAATGAAGCGGACAGACATCTCTCCGGGCCATGGCACAAGAAATGTTGATGGCTGATGTAATACCTTGGTTCTTATTTTCTTAGTTTAAAAGAATTTAAACAAGAAACACGCAGCAAAAGAAGTACCGCATAGAGTAATTTATTGCACACACACACACAAAAGAATACTTTGAAAATTAAGTGCAGAATAGACGGTACATTCTGAGAAAGAGATTCCAGGGCAGCCTGCTCATAAGAGTGAGACAGCATTAATTGTTACTGAAGAAACCCTCCTTCTGGGACTTTTACGTGATTATTCATAAGAAGGTGGAAAGAAGTGTTATAGGAAGCAGGTTTTGAGTCGTTTTCTGGATGCACATGTGCAGTAGCTGTACATATTTGTGCATACATTGCATGTCTCATTAGCATATTAAGTCTCCACCCAGGAATGTGTTTTTACTATTAAAATGAGCAAAAGTTCAGTTTGAGGATAGATAAAATCAAAATGCACATGCTGTCTAGAAGTAAAAGTCCCTAATGAAGATAGCGGGTTTCAAAGGACCCCAAGTGCTCCACATCTTAAATGTCGCTCCAACAAACCTGGAACACTATCTGTTCCTGAGAGATCAGGTCCCATCTGTGTTTCTGAGACACTGGCAAGTCAGGCGTGACTTGAGATGAGACTGATGAGTTCAAGCGTAAAATGCCTAAATAATCAGCAGCTTCAGCTTGCATTTTGGAGCTTGTCCGCTTAAATGGGTGGATGAAAATGGCTCACAAGTCTCACTCCTCGGAAATGGGGTCTTCTCCTTTGCTCTTAGCAGATTTTGTGCCACCCAATAATTAACCTTCCTGATGCCTTGACTTTCACATTCGTGAAAAAGGCGCCATTGAGAGTGACATTTCCAGGGAGGCACAGACGTTGTCACCCCCTGCAGAGTTCTGAAGCTGTTCATAAGCAGGCCACGTGGAAGATTTCTCTCAAAAGCTGTTGAGCATGAGCTCTGGCTAGAGTAAAAAGAGGGCTGCGGCACAATGGACAGTGTCTCAGACATCAGGACAGTTTCCACAGAAGTTTAGGAAAGAAGGCAGCGCCCTGGGCTGCAGAAGGCGCAATGCTCTGGAAAGAACCCTGGGTACAGCTGAAAGAAGAACCTGAGAAGGATAGGGCCAATCGGTTGAGGACAACCCGCCTGATTTGGGCAAAGGTAAGGTGTCTACGTAGGGTAATACCCTTCTCAATGCTCAGCGCAGACCTGTCCTCCAGGTCCACCTCTGTACTCATTCTCCTTGGCAAAGAGTCGGCATAGCATAAGAACTCAGCAGTGCTTTGCACACCGGGAAGTCCACACCCACACCGCTCTCTCCCTCCCTCCAGGGCTATGCACCCCGGTTCTTGGTACATGCTGGGATTATATTTCTGAAGCCTACCGACAAACAGGCTGAGAGCAGTTAGTTAACAGACTACAGCTCCCAGCATATTAGGTGGGGCGTGTAGCACTCTGCCCCTTCTTCCAGAACTGTGCCTCGCCCCGGAGACTGGCGCATGCTGGGATTCTAGTCCTGTAGCCCTTTGACCAAAGGGTTGGGAGTGTTTATGAAAATACATCTCCCAGCAAGCCTAAGGACACGCATACCGCCCCGCCTCTTTCTCCACTGACGGGCCGTGTCCCTGACCCCAGTGCATACCTGGTATGGTAGTCCTGCAGCCCTGTGATGAAAGTTCTGGAAGTCTTTATGAAACTACATCTCCTAGCAAGCAGAAGGAGGTGTCCACAGCCTAGCCTTTTCCTCCAGTAATGCGCACTGTCCCTGAGCCGGGCGCATGCTGGGATTGTAGTCCTGCAGGCCAGTGATGAAAGTTCTGGGAGTGTTTATGAGACCGCATCTTCCACCAAGCCTAGAGAGGCGCGCACAACCCTGCCTCTTCCTCCAGTGACGCACACTTTCCCTGAGCCCGGTCCATGCTAGGATTGTAGCGCTGCAGTCCTGTGACCAAAGGGCTGGGAGTGTTTATGAGACTGCATCTCCCAGCAAGACCAGCCAGGCGTGCAGAGCCTAGCCCCTTCCTCCACTGATTAGCGCACTCTCCCTGAGCCCGTTGCAGGCTGGGATTGTAGTGCTGCAGCCCAGTGACAAAAGGGCTGGGAGTGTTTATGAGAATACATCTCCCAAAAAGCATAGCGAGAACAGCACAGGTCCACCTGTTCTTACAGTGACGCGCGCTGTCCCTGAGCAGGGTGCATGCTGGGATTGTAGTCCTGAAGCCCTGTGACCAAAGGGCTGGGAGAAATAATGAGACAACATCTCCCAGAAAGCCCAGCAAGGCGCTCACACGCCTTTCTCTTCCTCTAGTGACGCGGACTTCCCCGGCGCCCCGTGCATACTGGAATTGTACCCCTACAGAGATGTGATGAAAGGGCTGGGAGTGTTTATGAGACTACCTCTCCCAGCAACCCCAGCGAGGCGCACACAGACCTGCCTCTTCCTCCAGTGACTAGTGCACTCTCCTTGAGCCAGAGGTATGCTGAAATTGTAGTGCTGCAGCCCTGTGACTAAAGGACTGGGGTAGTTATGAGACTGCATCTCCCAGCAAGCCCAGCGAGGCACGCACAGCTCCAAGTCTTCCTCCAGTGACACACACTGTCCCTGAACCCGCTGCATGCTGGGATTGTAGTCCTGCAGCCCTGTGACGAAAGGGCCAAGAGTGTTTTTGAGACTACATTTCCCGGAAGACCTAGGGAGAGGCACAAAGCCCCGCATCTTTTCCCCGTGACGCATACAGTTTTTGATCCCGATGCATCCTGGGATTGTAGTCCTGCAGCCCTGTGACAAAAGGTCTGAGAGTCTTTATGAAACAACATCTCCCAGCAAACGCAGCGAGGTGTGCACAACCTTCCTCTTGTTTTCCAGTGACGCGGGCTGTCCGTGAGCCCCATGCATGCTGGGATTGTAGTCTTATAGCACTGTGACCAAAGGGCAGGGAGAGGCCATGAGACTACATCTCCCAGGAAGCCCAGCAAGGCGCACACTGCCCTGCCTCTTTCTCCTTAGACTAGCGCGCCGTCACTGAGCTGGGTGCATGCTAGGATTGTAGTCCTGCAGCCCTATGACCAAAGGGATGGGAGTGTTTATGAGAATACATCTCCCAGTACGCCCAGGAGGTGCACACAGATCTGCCGCTTCCTGCAGTGACTAGCGCACTGTCCCTGAGCCGGGTGCATGTTGGGATTGCAGTCCTGGATCTCTGTGACCAAAGGGCTGGGAGGGTTAATGAGACTACATCTCCCAAAAAAGCACAGAGAGAAGCGCAAAGCCCTCCCTCTTCCTCCAGTGACACGCGCTGTCCCCGAGCCCAGTACATGCTGGGGCTGGAAGTGTAGTCCTTCAGCCCTGTGATGCAAGCGCTGGAAGGGCTTATGAGAATACAACTCCCAGCAAGCCCGGCGAGTAGCACACAACGCCGCTTCTTCCTTCAGTGACGCACAATTTCCGTGAGCCCCGTGCTGGCTGGGATTGTAGTCTTCCGCCTCTTCCTCCAGTGACAAGCACTGTCTCTTAGCCAGGTGCAGGCTGGGATTGTAGTCCTGCAGCCCTGTGACCAAAGGGTTGGGCATGCTTATGAGAATACATATCCCACCAAGCCCAGCGAGGCGTGCACAGTCCCGCCTCATCCTCCAGTTATGCACACTATCCTTGATCTTGGTGCATACTGGGATTGTAGTCCTGCTGCCCTGTAATGAAAAGTCTCGGTGTCTTTATGAAACTACATCTCCCAGGAAGCCAAAGGAGGCGCACAAAGCTTTGTCTCTTCGCCCAGGCACATGCGCTATCCCTGATCCCGGTGCATGATGGGAATGTAGTCCTGCAGCCCTGTGACCAAAGGGTAGGGAGTTTTTATGAGACTGCATCTCTCAGCAAGAAGAGCAAGGCCTGCACAGCCCCGCCTTTTCCTCCAGTGAGGCGCACTGTTCATTAAGGAGTGTTCATGAGATTACATTTTCCATCAAGCCCAGCGAGTCACGCACAGCTCTACCTCTTCCTCTGCTGGCGCGCACTGCCCCTGATTCCGGTGTATGCTGGAATTGTGGTGCTGCAGCCCTGTGACCAAAGGGCTGGGAGTCTTTGTAAGACTACATCTCCCAGCAAGCGCAAGAGGTGCCCACAGCCGCGCACCACCCTCCCCGCCCCACTCTTCTTTCAGTGACCGCGCACTGTCCTGTGAACCTGGTGCATGCTGGAATTCTCATGTTGCGGAATTCAGGAGGATGAGAGAGACCTCGGGTTGAAACAGGAGAATTTTTATTGAGTGCACTCAGTGTCAGGCCTCTCAGCCTAAGCTAAGCCATCGTATCTTCTGTGACCTGCATGTACACATCCAGATGGCCGGTTCTTGCTTTAACTGATGACATTCCACCACAAAAGAAGTGGAAATGGCCTGTTCCTGACTTAATTGATGACACTGTCTTGTGAAATTCCTTCTCCTGGCTCATCCTGGCTCAAAAGCTCCCCCGCTGAGTACCTTGTGAGCCCCACTCCTGCCCACCAGAGAACAACCCCCCTTTTTCCTTTACTTACCCAAATCCTATAAAACGGCCCCATCCCTATCTACCTTTGCTGACTCTCTTTTCAGACTCAGCCCGCCTGCACCCAGGTGATTAAATAAGCTTTTATTGTTCACACAAAGCTTGTTTGGTGGTCTCTCCATACGGATGCGCGTGAAACTCAGGACCAGCTAACTCACGTCAAAAAGACTGGGCCCGGAAAAAAGACAGAACCTGACTTTTAGACACACTTCACAAAAGGGGGTGGGCCAGCTTGAAGCAAGCTTACAGTGGCGTGAAGGCAGGAATACAGAGGCAGGACAAAGACAAGATTGCACAAGACCATTGCCAAGCAACCCACATGTCCATTTTCTAGGTTTCCCTCGGCAGGGGATTATGCTATAACCCTCACTATGGTGCCTAAGCAGCTATAGTTCAGCCTACTCAGGCTTCTCATGACTTTTCATTGTACTTCTTCGATAAAACAGAATGCTTGAAGTCACTAGTTACAGAGAACAAGAATCTATAAACTCATTTCGTAAAACAAAGGAAATTTGTTTTTCTTTTCCCTATGTTGGGGGAGTGTTGGGAGAGCCTCCAGAGCACATAAGATAATATTATCAAGACTTTTCCTGGGTCTGCGCTGTGCCTGTTGATGCCTCTGGGACAAGTCAGCCTAATACAAGAAAATGTATTCCTCTTGCTTTTTAATTTTATTTTTCTTTAATTTCCCTCCTCAGTCCCACAGCCCTGTCACCAAAAGACTGGGAGTGTACAGTTACACATCTTGTCACTTGTCATGAGACTGTTTTCCTTTACCCCCATGAACGTACTTACAATAGCTTCTTTCAAATCTTATCTACTGATTGCAGCATCCTGCACATCTTGGGAATAGGTTCTATTGTCTGCTTTTTATCTTGTGAATAGATTACATTTTCATGCTTCTTCACGCATCTCATGAATTTTTAAATTGTGTAAATAGGAACTACAGGGACTCTGGATTCTGTTGTATTTCTTTGAAAATTATTATTTTAAGAGGGAGTTAATTTGAATAGATTCAAACCCCAATCCTTTTCTACAGTGACATAGATAAAATCTTCATTCAGTCTTTAAACAGTGCGCGTTTCTATATGGCAAAATGTAGTATTTTATTAAGCTTTATTATAGTTATCTGTGAAACAGTTATTCAACGAACTAGTCTGCTTCATTATTGCTGGAAGCCAGAACCTCAGTTGTGTTCACTTTCTGGATTTTATATAAGTGAAATTATATAATATGTATACTTTTACATCTACTTTCCTTATTGCAACTTTATATTTATGATATTAATTCATGTTATTTCAGATAGCTATAGTTTATTTAAATTTATTTTTTATATTTTGGCAAAGTATACATAAAATTCACCATTTTAGCTATTTTAAGTGTGCAGCTCAGAAAAATTAACTACATTCACGTTGTTTTCCAACTATTATTCCCATTCATAGGGACCTTCTTTCAACTTCCAAAACCAAAATTCAATACACATTAAATAAAAGCTCCCTGTTACTCCCCCTCCAGCTCCTAGGAACCACTCTTCCACGTGGGTTTCCAGAATTTAACTTCTCTCAGTATCTCATAAGTGGAATGATACAGTATTTGTCCTTTTATGACTGGCTCATGTCACTTTGCACAATGTCCTTAAGGTTCATGTGTGACGTACCATGTGTCAGAATTTCCTTATTTTACATAACTGAATAATATCCCACTGTATGTATGAATCACATTTTATCTATTTATTCATTGATCATAATTCAAACGACACGGGTAATTCAAAAACCTTTTGGGTGATGTGAGTAATGCTGCTATGAGCCTAGGTGTATGTGTACTATTTTGTGTCTTTGCTTTCACATATTTTGCTACATACCCAGATGTGAAATTGCAGAATCGTATGGTGATTTTGTGTGTAAATTATTTGGTCACTATGCTGTTGTTTTATAGCAGCTGCAGCATTTTACATTTCCACCAACAGCGTACAAGTGTTCTAATTGCTCCACTTCCCCACCAACACTTGTGATTTTCTGTTTTGTTTTTTTCTTTTGGTAGTAGTTATGCTGATGCGTATTAAGTGATATGTCATTTGGGGTTAGCTTTTCATTTTACTAATGATTAGTTTTGTTGAGTACATTTTCATGGACTTATTAGCCACTTCACATAATTTTTAGAGAAATGTCTGTTTAAGTAAGTATTTTGCCCATATTTTAAACAAGTAGTTTGTTTTATTATTGCTGAATTGTTCTTTGTATATTCTGGATACAGTCCTATTTATCTATTTTTCTTTTGTTTCTTGAGTTTTTGGTGTCCTGTTAAAAAAAATCACTGCCAAATCCAGTGTTATGACATGTTTTACCTACATTTTATACTAAGAATTTTGTAGTTTTAGCTCTTACATTTAGGTCTTTGATCCAGTTGGTTAATTTTTTTTTATAGTAGAAGTTAAGGGCCCAGCTTCACTCTTTTACGTGTGGGCTCTCAATTTCCCCAGCACTAATTTTTGAAAGGCAGTTCATTTCCCATAAAAATCATTTGACCATATATATGAGGGTTTATTTATATTGGCTTTCTGTATTACTCCATTAGTCTCTTTGTAGCATGCTATTTGGGAATTTTGTAGTAAGTTTTGAAACCATTAAGTGTGACTTCCCTAACTGTGGTATTTTTCAAAATTATTTTTGCAATTTAAGGATCTTTGAGATTCCCCATAAACTTAAAAATTGATTTTTTTATATCTACACGAAAGTAATTGGCATTTTACTTCTTGGTTACTTCCTAAGTACTTTCTTCTTTTGATGCTATTGTAAATTGAATTGTTTTCAGAGTTTTGTTCTCAGATTATTCATATTACTACAAAAATACAGTTTGTTTTTCTATGTTGATTTTGTATGCTACTACTCAGCTGAATTTATTAGTTGTAATATTTTTTTTCTGTGGAACCTTAAAGATTTTCTACATATAAGAATATATTTTCTGTACCAACTTTGATGCAGTTTATTTCACTGTCTTTTTTAATTTCTCTGAATGAAACTTCTAATATAGTGTTGAATAAAAGTGGCTGGCAAGAGCAGACATTCAGTCTGTCTTCTGAGCTTAGAGGAAAGAATTGTGATCTTTTTCTCTAGAATATGTTGTTTGCTATGGGTTTTTATATGTGAATTTTACAATGATGGTTTCCTTTTATCCCTAATTTATTGTTTTTATTATAAAATATTTTGAATTTTGTAAAATACATTATCTGTATTAATGAGAGAATATTTTTAAAAATGTTGTTAATGTGGCATATGCATTGATTAATTTTCATATGCTTAAACATTTGTTAAGAAAGGCTAGCTAAGTGAACCAGTGAGAGTGGAAAAAGAATAAAGAAATCTATACTGGTTGTGATTAATTATTTGTAAACACCACTGCACTGAAACCAGCCATATGCTAAAACTTCCTTACATTCCAATAATAAATTCCCCTTGGTCGTGGGTTGTAATCTTGCTAGTATGCTGCTGAATGTAGTTAGCTAGGATGTTGCTGAGTAGTTTTGCATCTGTGTTCATAAGGGATATTTGTCAATGGGTTTTTGTAGTCTCTTTGTCAAGCTTTGGTGTGAGCTAATGCTGGCATCATGGAATAAGTTTGGAACTGCTCTCTTCGGGCTTTTGGTAGACTTTGGAAAGGATTTTTGTTCTATAAATGCTTGATCTAAATCACTAGTAAAGCCAGAAAAACAAGGGCTTTTCTTCGAGAAGAGATTTTTAATTACTGATTCCATTTCCTTAGTAGTTTTGTATCTATTCAGATTTTGTATTTATTTGTAATCAAGTCATGTATACGTAGGAATCTGCCCACTTTATCTAGGTTTTCCAATTTATCATCCTATCGTAGCTCGCAGTACATTTTTTAAAACATTTTATTTCTTTGAATTGGTAGTAATGTCCCACTTTCATTTCTCATTTTAGTATGTGAATATGCTGTTAATTATTTTTGTGTGTAGCTGAAAGTTTGCCAATTGTTAATTTTTTGAAGAACTGAGAATGAACTTCTGTTTTTTTTGGAATGCTGTTGTTCGTATAACCTGTATTGCATTTATCTCTGCTAAAATCTTTAATATTTTCTTCCTTCTCTTTGCTTTGCATCTAATTTGGTCTTATTTTTCTAATTTGCTAGGTGATAAAGTTATTATTTATTTAAAATCTTTGTTCTTTTAAAATTTATTTTAGCTGCAAACTTTTCATCTTCGCACTGTTTTTGCTGTTTCCCATAACTTTTGATATGTTTTGTTTTCATTTTTCTTCCTCTGTAAGTATGTTTCTACTTCCTCTGTGATTTCTTCCTTTCCTTATTGGTTGTTTAAGGGTATGTTGTTTAATTTATACAATTTTGTAAACTTTCTAGCGTTTCTTCTGTTACTGATTTAATTTGAGATCTACTATACAGCCCATCCTGGAGAATTCCCCATGTGCATTTGAGAAGAGTGTGTAGTCTCTTTTGTTGGATGGAGTATATTGTATCTGTCTGTTAGATCAATTTGGTTCATTGAGTTAGTCAAGTCCTCTATTTCCTAATTTATCATCTATCTCATTTTTCTATTCATTACTCAGAGTGGAATATTAACATCTTCAACTATTATTTTAGAACTGTCTATTTGTCCCTTTAATTCTGTCAACTTATGCTTTTCATATCTAAATGTTTAATTATTATATATGGGTTTAAACTATTTCTATCTTCCCTCCAAATGGATATTCTATGACTATATGATGTCTTATTGTCTCTTGAAAGTTTTTAAGTCTATTTTGGCTGCTATTAATATAGTCATCTGCAGTCTCTTTTTCATACTATTGGCATAAAATAATTATTTTCCTCCTTTTTTTAAACCCTCAAGTCCTGTGGAAAGCTAACAGCAGCATTACTTAATTTAAAAAGCAGATAAATCTTAAATCAATAGCTTAATGTTTGTAAAAGCATTTAAATGGAAATGAACTACACAGTCCACCAGGAACAAAGGATATCAGTTGGGTCTAAGAATAATCATGCCAAAAAGCTCTAGGAGGAAAAGCTGCTGGGAATTGGGACTGTGGTAATGGTCTTCGGGGTCAAGAAGGAAATGGGGAAATGGCGATGCTCAGGGTCAGGCACATGCTTAGCAAAAGACCCAGAAAACCCTAAGCTCTCACCTCTGTATTTTAAACTCTGCACAAGTAGAAAGTAGAAGCTAAAGGAGAGTTGTAACTTTATGCTGATTGGTAAAGGCATGCTCCAACACACATACATAGATCCCAGGTGAAAAAATCAGATATTTATTTTTAGTGAGGATTAAAAAATCTGGAGTCTTACTATCCAATCAAGGTTGAGTAAAAATATTTGGGGAGATTTGCATTGATCAATTCATCCTGAGGTCAAGAAAATCTTGATTTTGACATTTGGAGCCTCCAGTAAAGGACTAGACTCCACCTAGAAGTGTTCTTTGGCCTTTTGGACTCAGTGACACACTACTGGTTACACTGATTTGAAAGTCAGCTAAGAGCTTGCTGCAGAACTCCTGCCAAACTCAGTTTCACCCATAGAGGGCTAGAGCATCCCTAGCTGGTAGAAATTTTGTGCCTCCTTCTATCCTCTGAAGCAAAGCTGCTGTCTCTGTGGGGCCCCCAATTTACTGAGCATTTCCTATATGACTGGTCCTGGTTCATAGATGAGTCAGGGAAGGTGAAACCTCATGATGTCCACTGGGCCACTGTGGCTGTTTAATCTGTGCCAGCCATACCGAACCTGACATGAGTGGTTGCTCCTCTCAAAGGTCAGAACTCAGGGTTTGGGGTAATTGCACATATTCTATCTGTTTGGTTGTCTACAATGGAAACTGTAGACTGGCTGAATGTCTTTTGGGCTGCAAACCAGAAACAATCTCAGATGCTGATCTAACTGGATCACTCATCTAGAAATCCATGGTAAGGGTTTGTTTTCTAGAGAGTGACCACAATCAAGCTGCAGATTGAGCCTAAATCTGTGTCTAATGCAGAGTCTAATACTGCAAGCCAGACTTGGGGTTGCTGGTGAAAGCTGACCTGTTTGTCTCATGGTTTAAGAATTCCTACACCATACCTAGCAGAATAACCAGAAGTGGACTTTTGGCCCACTTCTTGAGATATCAGTCACCACTCGTGACATCTTCAGCATAACAGTAAGCCGACTCCAGCCACACCATGTGTCCCTTGAAGCTAATCTGTGCCATCTTTTAGGCTTTTGAGCCCAATTGAGCACTGACTTTGTGGCATTTTTCACCACATGTACTAAAATGAGCCAACTCTATGATGTTCTCTTCTTTTCCACACATGTTGGTTAGATAATTTGTTGATTAGATATGGTTTATTATCTCTTCCTGATTGCCTCCAAGATGAGGATGAAATGGTTGGGGGATCTAGGAATCTATTTCACAAAGTTGGAATTTCATGCTAATAATTCCTGGGTGAAATGTGACTTTCTTTCCGATAACTGCAATTCTAGGCAAGCCTGGCTTTTGTATCCTCTTAGTTGCATCCCAGCCTAGTAGCAGTTATGGGACTCCAACTTAGTTCTAGTTAAGTTTTATGTAAATATTCTTGTCTCTATTTTACCTGGCTCTACTAGATAAAATGTCTAGAAAAAAGTAGAGGGTGACTAGAATAAAAGTGAGATTATAGGTACCGGAATGAGATACACTGATTCTGTGGAAGTAGTGGGAGAACAACAACCTGTAACCTGGGGAATGAACAACACAGACCTCGGAAGCTACGGGAAATGGTGGGACATTAACAACTTTTTTCCTTTCTGAATAACCCCTGGTGCAGCCCACAAAAAGGTCTGGAAGTACTATTCGTTAGATCAGACGGTAAGGCAGAGGCTGCGGATTCATCTCCTTTTGGTCTCCACATTACCCTTAAGAATCCTTTGAGACTATTCTATCTCTCTGCGATGTAGGCTTGGAACTCTAGCGGGCAGTGTGCACTCTCAGTGCCCCTGGTTCAAGGCCACAGTTTTTCAGATGATGGACAACCATTGCTTTTTCCTGAAGAGACTTAGCACCCTGTGGCTGAGCTTAAGTGGGCCTCTAGACAGCATTGATTGCATTTTCTTCTTCCTCTATGAACTGGGATTTCTCCTTCTGTTTTTCTACCACGTAGAGATGAATCTGTATTTGTCAATATTTAAGTAAGTCAGAGACATAAATCAGGTAAGGAACCCTAGACACTGCTTCTAGCCTAGCTGGACTCTTGCCTATTTCCCTTCTCACTTTATGAGATCAATTATATTGGCACAGGGAGATACCCTTAGATAGTGTGTCTCAGGAGCAATTAGAGAAGCATACTTCTAGAGAATCTGGTAGGACAGCTCAGGAGGGCCAACGAGGATCAAAGTTTCTGTTCAAATTTTGAGCCTAGCTGTGTGTGGCCGACGAATCCAGGAAAGATCCCAGATCCCTGGAAGGGATTGTTAAGAGAGGATCCATTACATTAGAACCCTAGGGTGGGTGTTCATCCGTCACCTTCTGAGTCGGATTATCAGGGTTAAGACTGTGGTAGGGCTGCAGAGAAATTATATCCTGAGAAAGCCTCTGATCGAGTGCAACATAGGTGGCTCCAGCACAGGGAGATGTCTTCTATTTGAGGAACATTATACTTGTGTGGATGTGTCTGTGCCCTTCCTCAGCAGAGCCCCACTGACTGGATGATTGTTTGAGAATTACGTGTAAAGAGCCCTATATTATTTTGAATTTAGTAAATATCGGAACAGAAAAAAACAATATTATCTACTTTCAAATTGAATAACAGCATGAGCAACTTTCAGGAAAATGTCACAGGATGAAACTCCGGGGCCTTGTTCATTCCCTGAAACCTTGAACATCGTGATGCAAACTGTAGGGTTAACCTTATCAACACTTAATTTTTTGCCATATAGATTTATCTTTATAAACAATATTTTCATTGGACCTTTATTTTGATATATGCCATGAAGAATAAATCATTTATTTCCTTTGTGATAAGAACGTCACATTTTTACACCTCATGTATAAATGATGCCATCCCCCATGTAGTTTTTATTGCTATAGCCTGAATGTTTATGTCCTCTTTCAAATTCATATGTGGATAATTTTAGGTGTGAGGCCTTTGGGAAAGTGTTGAAGCCAAGAGTTCTTCATCTTCATGAATGGAATCAGTGCTCTTTCAAAGGAAGTTGAAGGGAATGCCCTTATCCAGTCTGCAAGATGGTACCATCTATGGGGAACAGGGCTCTCACCATATACTAAATTTGCTGCTGCCTTGATCTTCCACTTTCCAGCCTCCATAACTGTGAAAAATACATTTCTGTTATTTATCCTTTACCCAGTCCAAGGTATTTTGTTATAGCAGCCAGGATGCACTATGACACTTTCTTAGGCACTTTGGTTTATTTCTGAATTTTTAGTTTCAGTGATCTATGAGATTTTTAATCAATCAAGATTTTTCACAGGGCTTGCCAGTGTTTTTTTTTTTAAGAATTTTCTTGTCTATTCTTATGTGTGTTTTCATCTATCTAATATTTTATAGTAACGTCTACTTGCAATATTAAATGGTATCAGTATAGGAACAAAATTGAATTTATAAATAACTTTAAGGACAATTGATGTTGATAATATTGAGTTTTTCTGCCTAAGAATATGATACAAATTGTCTATTTGCTTATGTGTACATTCATATATTTCATAAACTTTCCATGTTTTTTTCATATTATGTACATATTTTTCTAATATTTATTCCTAGTTTATTTTATTCTGCTAAAAAGTAATTTGAGACACAATGAATTTGCAAAGTGTTTATTTGAGTAAGAGCAATTGATAAATTATAAAATATCAGACAGAAAGATATTGAGTGCTTATTGACAATGTAAGAAGCAAGTATTTATTTGAAAAATGTAGAAACAAAGAAAACATTTGATTGGTGGTAGCACAAATTTTTTTTTTTTATTGTTTTTTGTTTGTCTGTTTACCTTGTTGGACACTTTCTATTTATATAAGGTTGTTGGCTACTCCTGATTGGTTGAGCTTCATTTCTCTTTTTTAAATAGGCAGCTACAAGAAATAATTTAAGTTTTGCTTGTATTTGCAAATCAAGCAAGGTTGAAATGACTTATGAGACCTAACTAATTTTGTCTGCTCAGAGATTATTGAGATGTGATCTCCATTTTAATTTACTTTAACAAATTTTCAGTACTTTTACTTTCCATCCAAACTGTAACTTATAAATTATTATTGTTGTACATATGTAGACCCATGTTGTGTATGCTTTGAAGACCTGTCCTGCATTCAAATTCATTTGTATTATGTTATTATTGAATTTGCCCCATTTATTGGAATTATAAACTGCAATCCCCCAACTGCAAGAGGTATGAGTTCTGAGGAGATAAGAGTAAAGATGAATCAGAAGTGAAAACAGTTCTCCAACCCGCACATGCAGTAAAAACAAATTTCACATGAATACAATGAGTAATTATCTAAAATTTAAAATACCCTGAAAACATTAATGTTTATTTCATTACTATGTAATATGGAAATTACAAGACAAAAAAACCCAAAGACTTACTGTTTAAATATAAATGAAGCTTTTTATATGATGAAGTGCTCCATAATTTAAATGTAAAATGCCAATAGGAAATACATGAAATAAAATAAAATTATATGTAAAAGTGACAATGCCTGTATTAGATTTAATAATATCTTACAATAAAATAAGTTGAAACCTACAAAATGGAAGAAAGTTTAAAATTAGGCAGATATTATCAGCCAGGTGAAGAATAAATACATATGTCAATAAGCATTTAATGTATTTTGTCTTAGATTTTATATGAAATAATAAAAGGTAAGCAACCCAATAGCATGGTAGTTTCACCCTGATTGCATTAAACTGAAAAAATATTAACATTTCTCCATGAGAAGTTGGATTCATGGATTGGCCTCATGCTGCATTCAAGGCGCTTTAGCCAGGAACCAACACTCACTGCAAGAGTCAGCAGGCTAGAAGTTTGCTTCTAAGATGTTCCCCAGCCTGCGACCAAGACACTTTGTCCTGACTACTTCTTCAACTCTGACATAGGTTTTGCTGATATAAATGCAAACCCAGCTTTATGCCTACCAAGCATCTACGTGGCTAGAGCTGCAAATGGAGCATTTAGGCACTAGGCAAGAGCTCTTCCCACGTTTCCAAGCAGACTTTCTAGAATTTCCCAAAAATACTGACATTGTCTTTTTCAGACCCCATCTCCCAAAGAGAACCAGAGAGGCAGTCTGGAAGCCATTTAGAATCTCCAGCCTCCAACCTAGTAACAATGGACTTGGATACAAAGAGGCAACCTACTGACCTCAAAGACACCAGCCCAGATTCTGGGCATTGAATTCCTGCCTCCCCATGAAAGATCTCATCTGAGTCACAGCAAAGCCCACATTCTTCGTCAATGTTCACCTTGCAGACACGTTCCAAAACAGCCCCTCAGAACTGTCTTGAGATGAAACAAAAGGTGATGAAGCTCCAGGTTTGGAATGCCTGCCTCCTTCCTGACTCCTGAAAAGTCTACACCAGCTGGTTAGAACTCTCACACCTTAGGAAGCCTGGCCTCTCAGAGTGCATCCTCTAACAGGACCTCCTGGCCTTTTCCTCCTTGGAGGAGAGTGCCCAAAAATAATAGGGAATACATGGCCTCCACTCTCACATGACTTGATTGACTGATGAACTGATGTCTGAGGAGGAAACATATGTAGGGAACAGCCTGGGTTTTTTGAATCCCTGTTTCCCAGCTATGATGCCTGTGCAAATGGAGGGAGAATCCCCAAGTATTATTAGGTAGTAGACAGATACTGGCTAATAAAATTAAGTAAATGTAAGGTGACTTGAAGGCGAATTTATCATATGTCACATACAAAATTTTAGTTAGTGAGCTTTATTTAAAAATAGTCACAATTTGTAAGGGCATGCAAATATAATTTTAATAGGGAGTTATGAGAATTATCTGCACTTGCTGTGTAAATGATTGAGTTAGGGGTAACTATCTGAACGTCATGAGCTTGATATGTGCTACTTAATTTCACAAGACATTTACTTGCAAATGGTTGCCATTTTTGCTCTCACTATATGAGAATTTTTTCTTGCAAAGAGCATTTTTATGAAAGAAAAACTAGAAATTTTGCCAATTTCGGTTATTAAAATGATAAAACTGGTTTGTTTGTTATTCTTAACCAAATGCTCTTACAGATAGCACATAGTACCCATGCTTTGATTTTTTGTTTTTGTTTTTTTTTTCACCTTAGGTCAATTGCCTTTCATTTTATTCATCAAACTGTATTTACTGTAGATAGACATTGCAGTTGTCATGTGTGCCCTATGGATTTGTACGTTGTTAGAAATATGAATTCTCAGGCCAAGTATATTGGCTCATGCCTGTAATCCCAGCACTTTGGGAAGCCAAGGCAGGTGAATCACCTGAGGTCAGGAGTTCAAGACTAGCCTGGTCAACATGGTGAAACCCCATCTCTCTACTATTTACAGTTCACATTGTACCTTGCAATGAATATACATGTTATCCAAAAAGCCTAAAAAATAATGAAGTTGGGGTGAGAATGGCTGGAAGTATAGGTGAAACAAAAATGATACATGACTAGTAGCTGTTAAAGCTGAGTGACTGGTCTGTTATACTTTTTTTGTATTGTGTATACATTTTCAATGATCTGCAATAAAACACCTGTAGAAGATGACAAAGTTTATCTGCACTTAGCTCTTAAGATCTTGGTTACCTTTGGGAAGGAGAAAGTGTCAAGGGCATGAACAAATCTGATTCTTAGACACACAAGTGTATTTATTTTGTAATAATTCATCAAGCATTCCATAAATATTTTGTTCCAATATTGCTGTATGCATGTTATTCATCAATAAAAATTTAAATAGTACATATCTGCATAACAGTCCTAAATTAATATTTTAGAATAATAGTAATGTTTTGTTTTGTTTTAAAGTGGAGCATGTTCACTCAGGACATCATCAGGTGTATATTAATGTACCAAGATATTTATTTATGTTTTAACTTTTGGATGAGTCCCCTAGGTCTTTTAATTTTTACCTCAATACAGTAAGTAGCATGGTTTTAACATTTTGGAATGCAGCTTTGTTTTCAGAAAGGTTCCCCCCGAAGAATGATGCTCTCCCAGGCCAGAGCACACAGCACAGTGACCCATGCACAGGATGCATTGAGCACACACGGCACTGGGTGAACCAGGAACAAAAGGAGAAGCGAGCCTGGGTCTGCAAAATATGCTTTGTAGGAAAAGCAGATAAAATTGAAGGGTCACAATTCAGCAGCAAACGTTTTTACATTCATTTGAGAAATCATTTCTAACAAAAGCTGCTGGTTAAAGCCATGGTTTTGTGGCTTGCCTCCACATTGTAATCAC